>NC_051395.1:45616824-45621824 GCF_015228065.2 Penaeus monodon | reverse complement strand
TCACTCTTTCAGGCTCGTTTCACTCTACCGCCTATCTACCATTATTCACTCTTTCAAGCCCGTTTCTCTCTACCTATCTACATACCGCTGTTCACTCTTTCAGGCCCGTTTCTCTCTGCCACCAATCTACCGCTATTCACTTTTTCGGGCCCGTTTCACCCTACTACCTATCTACCACTCTTCACTCTTTCGGGCCCGTTTCACTCTACCTATCTACCACTATTCACTCTTTCGGGCCCGTTTCACCCTACCTATCTACCACTATTCCCTCTTTCGGGCCCGTTTCACCCTACCTATCTACCACTCTTCACTCTTTCGGGCCCGTTTCACCCTACCTATCTATCACTATTCCCTCTTTCGAGCCCGTTTCACCCTACCTATCTACCACTATTCACTCTTTCGGGCCCGTTTCACCCTACCTATCTAGCACTCTTCACTCTTTCGAGCCCGTTTCACCTACCTATCTACCACTCTCACTCTTTCGGGCCCGTTTCACCCTCTACTATCTAGCACTCTTCACTCTTTCGGGCCCGTTTCACCCTACCTATCTAGCACTCTTCACTCTTTCGGGCCCGTTTCACCCTACCTATCTACCACTCTTCACTCTTTCGGGCCCGTTTCACCCTACCTATCTACCACTCTTCACTCTTTCGGGTCCGCTTCACCCTACCTATCTACCACTCTTCACTCTTTCGGGCCCGTTTCACCCTACCGCCTACCTACCGCTATTCACTCTCTCGGGCCCGTTTCACCCTATCTATCTACCACTCTCCAAGGTCTTTGTCGCTCACTTAAAGTCTCCCCCTCCTCTTTGTCGCCAGCTGGTTCGTTCACACGACTTGCGAAGCAGCTTTGTGCTCTGAGGATAAAACCGTGGATGTGAATGGTAATGTGGGAAGAAGGAAGAGGGGGAGAATTGATAAAAAAAAAAAAGATGAAAGAAGGAAGAATGGAAGGAAGGGAAGAAGGTGGTGATTATTATATACGAGGAGGTTTGGCGAGGGAGAGAGGGAGGAAGGAGGGAGGGAGGGAGGGAGAGAGGGAGGAAGGAGGAAGGGAGGGTGAGAGGGGGTTGTGGGAAAGAGAGAAAGAGTGAGAGAGAGAGAGAGAGAGAGAGAGAGAGAGAGAGAGAGAGAGAGAGAGAGAGAGAGAGAGAGAGAGAGAGAGAGAGAGAGAGAGAGAGAGAAAGGGAGGAAGAAGGCAAGGAAAAACTAGAATAATACATATTTATCACTGGCATGCAAATAAAACGAAAAAAGTCAACCAAAACAATAATAATAAAAAATAAAAATAAAAAAACAGACAGATAGCAAGACACATACCAAGACAGATAAACAACGAAGAAAAACAAAAAGAGATTTCGAAACGAAAACCATAGAAAATAATATTTATTTATCACTGGCATGTAAATAATATATATATATATATATATATATATATATATATATATATATTTTATATATATATATATATATATATAATAAAAAAAATAAATCAACAACATGGCATGTAAATAAAACGAAAAACAACAACAACAAAAAAAAAAAACCAGAAAACAGACAAATAGCAAGAGTCAGACAGACAGACCAAAAAATAAGAAAAAGAGAGAGAGAGAGATTTCGAAACGAAAACCATAGAAAATAATACTTATTTATCACTGCCATGTAAATAATAGAATATATATATATATAATAAAAAAAAATCAACAACATTAAAAAAAACAGACAAATAGTAAGAAACATACCAAGACAGACAAACAACAACAGGAAAGAGATTTCGAAACGAAAACCATAGAAAACGGAACAATGACGGCGACCCCCATTTTCTTTGCATTGTCGCCGGGTTCGTAGGCTTCAGGTAACGCTCAAAGATGTTGCAGCGCATCTTAACGACATCGAAGCAACATTCCTGAGACGGGTCTTGCAAGGTCTACAGCGATCAAGACGGTCATAAGACGATCGAGATGGCCAAGGAGAGCGTCGAGAGAGCTCTACGAACGCCATAACTCTAATGTACCGGCGACGCGCGATGGATGGATGTGTATATATATTTTTCGGCATTTTTTTTTTCTGTTATTATTTTATTTATTTGTGGGGGTAGTGATTTTTTTTTTTTTCTTCTTCTTTTTCTTTTCTCCCATTTTCTTCGTTTTGTTATTTTTTATTATTAGATATTTTCTTAAATTTCCCTCAATTTCTTAAAATGTTTGCGTTTTATTCATATATATTTATCTTTTTTTCGTAACTTTTCTTTTTTCTTTTTCGAGGTGTTGGGTAAGAGGGGGAGTTCGAGGGTTAAGGGAAATCGTAACTTTTCTTTTTCCCTTTCGAGGTGTTGGGGGTAGAGGGAGGGGGGGGAGAAGGAGGAGAGAGGGGAAGGAAGAGAGGAGGATGAGTCATGGAGAGGAGAGAGTGGAAGAAGTATCTTGATAAAGAAAGGGAGGAGTGAGGGAGAAGAGGAGAGGTGGGGGAAATAGAGAGTGGGAGGAAGAAGGGAGAGATGAGGAGAAGAGAGGAGGTGTGAGGGAGATAGGAGAAGTGAGGAGAAAGGGAGAGAGTGAGGGAGAAAGAGAGAGGGAGGGAGGGAAATAGGAGAGGTGTGAGAGGTGAGAGGTGAGAGAGGGAGAGAGGGAGAGGTTGCGAGGGAAGCAGAGGCAGTCGTCTTGTGAATAGAAATACGTTTCTTTGTCCTGAGAATGCCCAGTGTAAGAATGAAAGAAAGAAAGAAAAAATACTTTGTCTTGAGAAAAAAGAGGAGGAAAAAAAATATATATACACATATGTATAAATATCTTGGAGCTTCTTTCTGCTCTGAGTAGTTGGGGGGGGGGGGGGGGAAAGGGGAGAAGGAGGGATAAAAGAGGATGAGAGAGAGGGGGAATGAGAGAGAAGGTGGAGAAGGAAGGAGGGAGAGGAAAAGGATAGGGGGATAAAGGAAGCACGAATAGGAAAGAGAACGTATAAAGAGAAGGAGAAAAAGCAAAGGCCTTCAAAAGAAAAAAAAAATGGAGAGAAGAGATGAGAAAGAAATTAGGCCAGCGAAAGAGGAGATAAGAAGGAGAGGAAACAAAGAATCGAAAGGGAGAAAAGGAGAAGGAAAAGAAGGGAAAGGGAAAAAGAAAAGGAGGAGATAGGAGACGCCATAATCCGCGTCGCCTTGGGCAGTGCAAGAGATAAGAATGCAGTCTGCATATTTTTCGGTGTCTGAAGAGGAAGGGAAGGTTTTGTCCGCGATGGTAATTCGCAAAGAATAATAATAAATAGGTAAGAAAATGCACATCAAAAAGTAAAAAAAAAAAATAAAAATAATAATAATGATAAATAAATAAATGAAATAAATAAATAAGAAACAAATGTTTAGAAATGAACCTACCGTTAAAAGAAGAAGAAGAATTAATAGAAAACAATGAGAATAATTACATGGGAAAAACAAATACTTTTTTGCGGAGGAAAAGCAAATTTACGATAAATAAAGTAAGAAAAAAAAGTGAGATAAAGTAAAACAACGAAGCGAATCGTTTTGCTGAAAAAGAAAAAAAAATAAGGAAAGAAAATGTGGAGATAGTTTACCGGAGCAAGAAAGAAAAACTGAAAAATAAGTGATGCGTTTATGGATATTTTTGGAACGAAGAAAATATTTTGAAGAAGGAAAAGAAAAAAAAAGAAGAATGAATAAGAAAACAAATCCAACAAAAGCTTTATCTTGCATGTGCAACAAGCCACCGAAACTTCCATCTTAATTTTCATCCCGAAGAGAGCACACCAATAATGAAAAATCAAAGGACTTATTTTTTAAAAGAATATAAAGATCGCACAATCGCTTTGGAACCCTGACCATCCGGTTCCAATAATTAGTTCCTTTGCTGAATTGCAATAAACCGACCGGAGTTTGCAAGACTGGAATCTGAATGGCTTCTTTTCTCAATATTTCATCCCTCTTTTTATCTATTGCGAAATGATCCGGGGTCGCTTTATCTTTTGCGAAACAAAGGAGACAGAAAGAGAGAATAAAGAAAAGATAGGATAAAAATGAATAAAGGGATCTTTATGAAGGCAAATATTAGTAAATGTAGGTATATAACCGGTTTTTTGTTGTTGTTATTACCTATTGCTGAATGAAAATTAATTTCTTTATCTTTTGCGAAATGAAAATAAGAACAGAAACTAGAATCGATAAAGTAGGATAAAATCAAATAAAGAGAAAATTTATAAAGCAAAACAGTAGTAAACGTGAGACTATAACCCCCCCCTTCTTTTTTTTTAGCTTAAAGAGTAAACGCCCTTATTGCATCATAAAATAAAGCCGACGTTTCTTCAGCCAACGGACCCAAGAAGCGCCCTCTCCCGGCTGACCAATTGGCGCGCAGATTGGAGAGAAACGATTTTTCATTGGCTGGATTTTGTGTAGATGTTCATAAGGGAGTTTATTTGTTGTTATTTTTGCTGGTGGTGTCGTTTTTCTTGTTCATCTGCGCTCCAGAATTTTATGTGTCTGGTTTTATTCTTGGTTATTCGTTTATTCTTTAAACTTATTCTCTGTTCTTTGCTTGGAAATAATTTTTTGCTTCTTATACTTACTCTCACTCTCATTTCTTTATTTTTTTGCCTTGATATTTTCAGCGTTTTACACTCATGCTCTCTTTCTTCCTCTGTCGGGATATATTTACTGGCTTGGTTTTATATACTTCTCTTTTTAGTCTGCTTCTTTCTTATTTTCTAATTGTGTTCCTCCCTAATTTCTTTTTCTTTAATATGTCTATTTATATTATCCCTTTTTTGCCCAATTTTCTTTCTTCTTCCCCTTTCTACCTGTTTTTCGTTCGCTGTATGTCTACCAGTATGAATTTACGCTAGTTTTTGTGCGCCATCTATTTAAATCCTATTTTCTAGCGCACACACGCACACACACACACACACACACACACACACACACACACACACACACACACACACACACACAAATGTTTCCGTTTCTCCTGCTAATCCTTCATCCTCTCCTTA
>NC_051395.1:45604324-45606824 GCF_015228065.2 Penaeus monodon | reverse complement strand
CTACTGTGTCACTCTTTCCCTTTGCCTCCTTCAGCCATATCCTCCTCTCTTTGCCTCCCCTTCTCATCATTTCCTCTTCCATCATCTCCCCTCAGCTCCGTTTCCTCCTTTCATTCAATTCTCTTTTCCTCCAATTACCTTCATCTTCCATTTTCCCCTCTTCCCTCCATGTTCTATTTCCTCCGCTTTCCTTTACCTCCCCTCTTCCCCCCTCTTTCTTTAACTTTCCATTTTCCTCTACTTCATTGGCCTTCTCTTCCCCCTCTTTCTCTCACTTCTCCTTCTTCCTCGTTTTCTCCACCTTCCCTTCCCCCTCTTTCCTATACCTCCCCCTTCCTCCTACTTCATTCACAACTCCTTTTCCCCTCTTTCCTTCACTTCGCTCCCCCCCTCCTCTTTTCTTAATCGCCACTCTTTCTCCCCCTCTTTTCTTCACCTTCTCTTTCGTCCTCCTTTACTTACCAATCCCTTTTCCCTCTTCCCTTTATCTCACCTTTCCTCCTCCTTCATTCACCTCCCCCTTTCCCCATCCTCCTCTCACCTTCCCTTACCTTCCCTTTTCCCCTCTTCCTTCACCTCCCTTTCCCTCCCTCTTTGCTTCTTCCTTCGCTTTACCCACACTCCATTTTCCTCCCTTCTAAGTGGAAAATAATGTGTAGGGAATTCAAGCAAATTAAGTACACATAAAAACGATAGCAATAATGACGATAATAATAATAATAACGATAATAATAATTATGATATTAATAATAATGATTATACTAACAGTAGTTGTAGTAGTATTGGTAATAACAATAATGTTACTACTCCTACTGCTACTACTACTACTCCTACTATTACTACTACTACTACTACTAATACTACTAATAATGATGATAGCAATAATAATAGTAAGGATGATAATAATAACCATACTAATAATATTAATAAAGCAGAATAACGACAACAACAACAACAAAAACAGTAATAATCCCTCCATTCCTTTATTTTTATACAAAATTAAAACCACACATGGCAGATGTACGACAAGCAATAAAAACGAAGTTCAGAGGACGAGCGTTCGTCTAAGCTCTTCCGGTGGTGACGTTTTCATTCCCGCGTTCTCGTAAGTCTGTGGTCGGTATGCCGCATTCCCCTGCATTGCATTTCCGTTCTTGTTTCCTTTTAGGGTCGTTCTTTTAGGATTTCTGCTGTTTGTTATACAAGGTGTCAAATGGTTTCCGTGTGTTCGATGTTCTAAGATTATTATTATCAATATCAATATTATTATTATATTATTGTTATTAGCATTACTATTGCTGTTGTTTTTGTTATTATTATCATTATCATTATCATTATTATCATTATCATTATCATTATTATTATTATTATTATTATTATTATTATTATTACTATTATTATTATTATTATTATTATTATTATTATTATTATTATTATTACTATATTATTATTATTATTATTATTATTATTATTATTATTATTATTATTATTATTATTATTATCATTATTATTATCATTATTATTAGTAGTAGTGATATCATTATGATTATTATTATTACCACTATTATTATAGTAATTATTAACTATTATTATTGTCATTATTATTGTTATTATTATTATTATTATTATTATTATTATTATTATTATTATTATCATTATTATTATAATCATCATCATCATTATTATTATTCATTTACTTTTTTTCGGGAGGGGAAGGGGGAGGGGGAGGATGTTGTTGTTGTTATTTTTTCTTTCTTTCTTGTTTTCTTTTCTTTCTCTCTCTCTCTCTCTCTCTCTCCTCCGTCTCCTCTCTCCCCTCTCTTTTCTCTTTTCTCTCTCCTCCCCTCTCTCTATCTATCTATCTATCTATCTATCTATTTATCTATCTATCTCTTCTTTTTTTGTGGTATTAATAAAGCGAAGAACAATAACACACATTCAAACTACCTTTATGATGAATAAAGTCATTATGAATGTATATTTTTTCTTTTAGATCTTAATCAGTAAGTTAAATTTAGATTAAACATGAAAACATGTGAAAATATAATCTTTTAATAATATGAAATATAAACACGCCATATGAATCCACACAGCTTAAATATTATAAAGCTTAATAAATCTCTTCACTTCCTTTACTTCACCTAATCTACCTAAAAAAAAAAAAATCACAGGGAAAAGGATCTACATCAAACTACATAAACATAAGTTCGCACATTCACACACAGCTGTCAGATGCAGAAGAACGCTGACATTCCATTCATTTGAATATCTCATAAATTTTCAAAAGTACGAATTAATGAGAAACACGTCAGTTTTTCCTTCCACCTTCCTTCTAATTAGATGTAATCATGTCCTTGTTTGTAGTTTGAAATGATATAATGACACTCTGTATTGCTAAAATAAATGTATGATATACAAAGAAAAACAATATCAGGGTGCCATCTTTTGGCGCGGTTAATAATCCCCGCGCGTCATAAATAAATTCTGGAAATTCCGCAGT
>NC_051395.1:45584324-45589324 GCF_015228065.2 Penaeus monodon | reverse complement strand
GTGTGTGTGTGTGTGTGTGTGTATGCATATATATATATATATATATATTATAGATATATAATATATAATATTATATATATTATATATCCATATATATATAATAGACTAGAGAGATAGAAGAGATACACAATATATATAGAGATATTATGTTATATCTACATAGATGCGATATAGCTATATATCTATATATATCGTATATATATATAGATATATTATGCATACATAAATATATAGTATATATTATATATAATATATATTATTATATATATATATATATCTATATATGTCTAACATAAACTATATTTATATATATATATATATATATATATATGCATATATACATAAACATTAAATATGTGTTTGTGTGTGTGTGTGTGTGTGGGTATGCATATATATATATATATAAATATATATATATATATATATATAATATCTGTATATATATATATATATATCTATATCAATATATATATATATCATATGAATATATAGATTATATATCATATATATATATATATATGTATTATACTATATATATTATATATATATATATATACATATACAAAACACACACACACGAAAACACACACACACCCACACAAAACATAACACACACACCACACGAACCACACACACACACACACACACACAACACACACACACACACACACACTTCACTCACAGCATATGTATGACTTATATTACATGTCTATGGATATATAATAATATATATATAGATATATAATTATATATATATATATATATATAGCATACATTATATATATATATGTGTGGTGTGTGTGTGTGTGGGTGTGTGTGTGTGGATGTGTGGTATGTATATATGTATATATATATAACATATCTATATATATATATATAGATTAATATATATATATATATAATTTATATTTATAAATATATAATATATATATTATAGATATATATATATATATGTAATATATAGATATATATAGATATATATATTTATATATATATACATATATGCGCACACACACACACACACACACACAAATTCACACAGCAACACACAACACACACACACACACCGCAACACACACACACAACACACACTACCACACCACCAACAACACATCTATTATATAGAGAGATAAGATATATTAATAATAGTAATAAGTATACTATATATAGATATATAGAGAGAGAGCGAGAGAGTAGAGACGAGAAGAGATGAGAGAGAGAGATAGATAGATAGATAGTAGATAGATTCATTATATCGATAAAATAATAGATATATATATATAGAGATAGATATATATATGTATAGATATATGGTATAGAGATATATATATTATATAATATATATATATATAGGAGATATTATATGATATATATAGATATAGAAGATTTCTATGAATTAGATATAATGATATAAGAATATAATATCGATATATATATATTATAGTAATGTGGATGGAGATAGAGATATAGCTATCCTATATATAGATCTATATCTATATAATATAGATATATATATTAGATGGTAGATAATGATAACATAGAGAGATATCCAATATATATATAGATATATATATATATATATATATATATATATAATATATATAGTAAGATATCTATAAATATATATATATCTATATATATCTATATAATATATATATGATATATATATTACTATATATAATATATATATATATAGAGTATATAAAAACATTATAATAATAATATATACTGATAATATATCCTATATATATATATATATATATATGATAATATATATGTGTGTGTGTGTTTATGTGTGGTGTGTGTCTGTGTGTGTGTGTGTGTGTGTGTGTGTGTGTGTATTGGCATATATCTAAGTATAATATATATATATCTATACTATATTATATGATATATATATATTATATATTATATTACATATATATATTATATAATATCATATATATAATATCTAATATATATATATATATATATGTATGTATTTACTACATATATAAATAAATATATACCGAGACATATATATATATGAATATATATATATATATATATATTATGTATATCGATCTATCTATATCATCTATCTAATCTATCTTATCTATCTATCCATCTATCTATCTATAATATATATATATATATTATATATATACCAAATATATATACATACAACACCACACACAACACACACAGAAACACACACACACACCACATACACCCACACAAACACACATATATATATATAATATGTATATATATATATATTTGTACATTTATATATATGTATATTAATATATA
The DNA here is from genome assembly GCF_015228065.2 of Penaeus monodon. Lineage (NCBI taxonomy): Eukaryota > Metazoa > Arthropoda > Malacostraca > Decapoda > Penaeidae > Penaeus > Penaeus monodon. Next base: position 45,587,032 of record NC_051395.1, on the reverse strand, counting down.
TAATACATATTATATATATACTACAACCATACACCACAACGCATATATATATATATATAATATAATATTATATATATATATATATATATATATATATATATATTATTATATATATATCTATAGTGTGTGTTGTGTGTGTGTGTGTGTTTGTGTGGTGTGTGTTGTGTGTGTGTGTGTGCTGTGTGTATCTATTTATATAAATATATATTATACATATATAGTATATAAATATATATATATATATATATATATATATATATCTATATAATATATATATATATATATATACAGCGTGTGTGTGTGTGTCTTTGTTAATGGGTTTGGGGGTTGTTTTCCTTCGATACTCTTTTAAGTTAGAGATTGTGTTCTTGTATGTTTATGTTGTGTGAGTGTGTGTAGTGTGGTGTATTGGTGTTTTTTTTTTGGTGTGTTTGTTTTGTTTGTGTTTGTTTGGTCTGTGTTGTGTGGTACGTGTGTGTTTGTTTGTATTGTGTTGTATGTGTGTTTTTTTTGTATGTGTGTGTGTGTGTATATGTGTGCGATTGTGGTGTTGTGGTGTGGTGTGTCCCGTGTGTGCGTGTGGGTCATGTGTGTGTGTGTGTTTGTGTGTGGGTGTGTGGTGTGTGGTGGCGTTTTTGAGTTGTTGGTGTGGCTTTGGGTGTGTGTGTGAGTTGCTTATTCGTGTTGTGTTGTAGTCTGTGGATGTGAGTGTCTTGTTGTGTCTTTGGTGTGTTGTGTATACCTGCGGCACTGTTTATGTTTGCTGTTATATGCTATTTGGTAGTGGTGTGTTCATGTGTTTGTAGTTTGGTAATGTGTGTGTGTGTGGACCCATCACAACATGTGTGTGAAGTCCGATTGTGTGTGCGTGTGTGAGTGTCGTTGTTTGTGTGTGTGTGGAGATTCCTTAGATAGTTTGGGTTTTGTTTGGGAGTGATGTGTTGTGTGTGTTGGACGGGCATTCGTGAGACGTGTGGTGGCCTGTGTGTGTTTAGTGTGTCTTCTTTTCGTCTGTCTTTCTATGTGTGTGTATTGTAGTGTGTGAGTGTCGTCGTCGTGTGGTGGTGTGTGTTGTGAAGATCGTGTGTAGTGGTTCGTAGTTTGTGTGAGCTTGTGTCTGTGTGTGTAGTTGGCTTTGGTGTTTTTGGTGTGTTTGTGTGTCGTGTGTGTGTGTGTGTGTGCCTTGCATGGGTTGTGTGTGAAGTGTGTGTGTGTGTGTGTGTGGTGTTACTGTTTTATAGTAGGTTGGTTTGTGAGTGTGTGTGCCTTATCAGTGTGTGTGTCCTGTAGTGATGGTTCCTCTGTCTGTGGTTGTGGTGTTAAGTGTTGCGCTGGGTGTGGTGCTTGGGTATTTTTGCGGTGTGTGTGTGTCGTCTTATGATGGTGTTGTGTGTGTGTGTGTGTGTGGTGATTGTGTTTGTGTGTGGGTGTGTGTGTGTGTGTGTGAGTGTGTGGTGTGTGGTGTGTGTGTGAGTGTGTGTGGTGCGTGTGGTGTGAGTGTGTGTGTTGTGTGTGTGTGTGTGGTGTGTGGTTGCGTGGTGTGTGTGTGTGTGTGTGTTTTGTGTGTGGTCGTGTGTGTTTTATGTGTGTGTGTGTGTATATGTGTGAGGTGTGTGTGTGTGTGTGTTGGTGTTTGGTGGTGTGCGTGTGTGGGGTGTGTGTGGTGGGTGTGGGGGTGTGTTGTGTGTGTGTGTGAGTGTGTGTTTGGTGTGTGTGTGTGGTGTGTGTGTTGAGTGTGTTGTGTGTGTGTGTGTGTGTGTGTGTGTGTGTGTGTGTATTCCCTAAATAATTGAGAGATGATAATCATGACAACCTGTCTTACCAAATATTTATCCTCATCGCTATCCTTATTTCACCATCACTGTTGTATCTCCCACACCATACCCACCACACACTCATCACCATCATCTACGCTTCTACAGCATCTTCATCAACATCTCTGTACTCTTTATGATGCTCACTCCAGTTAGGGTCGCTCATCACCATAAAAAATCATCATTATCTACCTTTCTCCTTTTCTCATTCCCTTTCCCTCTCCCTTTCTCCCCCTCCCACCAACCCCCCCCTGGGGAAATAACCCCAATAACAAATAAAACCTCAACCCACCTGCTTTTTTTAACGTCAAAACTCCACTCGAAAAAAAGAAAAAAAAAAAGTATCTCAACAACGTTAATATTACCCCCTCCTCCCCTCCTTCCTCTACCCCTTATCTCCTTTCCCTCCTCTCCCTTCTCTCTTCCCCCTTTCCTTCTCTCCCCTTCTCCCTTCTCCTCCCCAGCCTTCCCTACTCTACTCTCTCCTTCCTCTCCCTCCCCTTCCTACCCTTGCCTCCCTGCATCCTTTCTCCCTCTCCTTCCTCTCTCTCCTCCTCTTTCCTTCCTCCTCTCCTTTTTCTCCTTCTTCTCCCTTACTTCTCCCCACCTCCCTCCCTCTCTGTTCTTTCTTCCCTCTTCTCCACTCCCTCCTACTTTGTTCTCTCGTTCCTCCTCTCTCCTTCCTCTACTGCCTCTCTCCTCTCCTCACTCCCCCCTCTATCCCTCTATCTCCCTCCTCTTTCCCTCTACCTTTCTAATTCCTCTCTCCTCCTCCTCTGTTCTCTCTTCTTCCCCTCCCTCTTTCTCTGCCCCCCCTCTCCGTCCTATCCCTCCCCTACACCTCTCCCCATCCTTCCTGCTCTGTTCTCTCTCCTCCTCTTCCCCTCTCCCTTC
>NC_051395.1:45539324-45576824 GCF_015228065.2 Penaeus monodon | reverse complement strand
AAGAAGAAGAAGAAGAAGAAGAAGAAGAAGAACAACAACAACAACAACAACAACAACAACAACAAATAATAATAATAATAATAATAATAATAATAATAATAATAATAATAATAATAATAATAATAATAATAATAATAACAACAACAAAGCAGCTGTACCGCCATTCAAAATTCCCGCGGAAACGCACGAGGTATAGAATCATGACTTGTGTTTTGTATATCTATTTATTTTCGACAAAGTTGGTTTTACTTTAGTTTTCATTTAACTTAAAATGCGTAATTATTGTAGCAATTGTCTATGATGAGGCAGAAGAAAAGCAATATGATTTGTATTACAAGAAAACCATCTGTAACGGTTTGCTTATATGCAGATTCCTATGTAATTAATACCACCATGAGTTGGAAGATTGCGAAAAAGTTGTTGATGAAACACAAATTAATATTGAACGAACATGACATCACAAATATTTGCATGGAAAAGATCAATGACAGCTTCGCCTTACAGGCACACAAATAACCGCCAAGACAGCATCCCAAAAACAAAAACGCATCGCTTAAGAGCATTCCACACCTCTACAAACGTTTCCCGAATCCTTTATTCTTCCCGCCAACCCTATTCACAAAGAACTGAAATCGTCCCCACCCCTCCCAATTCCGAAGTCTATAGCGGTGAATGACAGTGAGTCACCGGATTCCGTCGCGCGAGGGAGGAGGAACCAGACGCCGCGGAAGGCACGAGCAGCGACAGCGGCCTTTTTTCTCTCGCGGTCAACCATGGATCCCGGTGAGGAAGGTACGGCTTGCTAGTCCCACCCGCTCGCGTAAGGTGCTACAGGAGGGGCTTCGTCATGTGGCAGCGGGAGAGGGGAGATTGTTTGAGAGAGGTTATGGCGTGTTTTCTTTTTTTGTTTATGTTTTGTCACCTGGACGGGAATCACCTGGGCGTGACTCCGGGTCCTGGTTTTCGTGGCCTCTTGCCTTCCTTCCTGCTTTAGGGCTTTGGGACATTGGCTATTTAACTCTCAAGTCCAGGAGAGCTTTTTATATATCCTAATTTATATATTGTTGTGGGTTTATTCCTGGTAATGACGTATGGACGGAACATCTGCCATTTTTTTCTTTCTCTTCCACCCCTTTCTCTTTTCATTTCCCTGGTTCCTTGTTCCTTCCCGCCCTTTCTCATCATTCTACCCTTTCATAGTTTTCTAATGCCAGGAAGGAAATCTTACTATAATGAACACAAAATGTAGTTCATATTCACATATGTGCTGAGAGAGAGAAAAAAAAAGCTTAATGATACAGTGGTGTTAATAAATGTTTAAATGACGCCTTGGTGTTTGTCACTGAGAGCAGTGCACCTCCAGAGGCAAATTCCCTTATTTGATGTAAATTCTCAAGGCAGTGCATTTTCTTGAGGGCCAGAAACTTTGTTAGGGAAATAAGAGCAAAATCTGTGTAAGTCTTAAGTTGGAGGACAAGGTTCCAGGCCGAGGAGTAGACCAAATCCAGTGCTGGAATGGAATCTCCCCCCCCCCTCTCTCTCTCTCTCTCTCTCTCTCTCTCTCTCTCTCTCTCTCTCTCTCTCTCTCTCTCTCTCTCCGCTCGCTCTCTCTCTCTCCCCACCTCCCTCTCCCCCTTTCCCCCTCCCTCCCCCCTTCCCCCCTAACACCCCCCCTCCCTTTCCTCCTACCATCCCCCTCCCCCTCTCCCTCCCCCCTCCCTCTTGGATTTACACTTTCAACTGTAAACAGCTAGGATAATGGAAGTGTGAAAGCGGTGTAAAATGACTAGCAACAATATTTTTTTTCTTATTACTTTCCATAATTGGTTAAGTCAGTCTTTTTTTAGAATATGTTGATTGGGTTGATTCAAGAGGGAAAACTAAGATAAAGAAATTAAGGTAATTGTTTCCGAGAGCAATGCTCCCTCCAGAGACTAAGTTCCAAAATCAGCTTTTTTATATCTTTCCTCTTCCCAACGATCTTGACGGACAGGGGCTGAAGGGGGGGGGGGGGATAAAGCATGGCACTGGATGTCCGTTGGAACCTGCAGAAACCAAAGAAAGTGATTTATGAAATGTTAAAAAATTGCTTTTTCTAAAACCCAAGCCAAACTTCGTTTGATGATCGCAAGTAAACAAGCACAATAAATGATTAAAATCAGCTAAAGAACACCCCCTCCCCCATCTTTGAAAGTCTTCGGCCCTATGTGCCAATTTTCGAAAGCTCTACGGGAATTAATTCCACCATTCAGTAAAAATCTAAGGGATTTCACATAATCCAGAACCCCGGTGGTAATGTGTCCTAACCAATAAACCAACCTAACCTTAACCCTGTGGGATTTATACACAACAATCTATATATTCCCTAGCCACAGGGAGCTCTGCCCCCTGGACCCCTGTGGTAATATATACACCTAACCATGTGGCTATGCCTCTGGAACCCCATGGTATTATATGCCCCTATCCAGGGGGCATCTGTTTAAGAAAAACACGTTCTGTCAAATCTCCCGGTGGCAAAGTGCACATGCACAGAATGTTATTTTACAAAATAGTGTAGATAATTACCAAAACACATAAAGGAAGTATAATAAAAGTAAAAGAATTCATTACTTATATGAATTCGGAAGAACAGACACCAGGCAGGGCCTGTTTTCTTTATTTCCTGGTAAATATAAGGCCGCTGCAGATTTACCTGTATTGCTTCCTATTTTTTGTATGCTCTTACAAGATGGCAGTGTCCATTATCTCTGTCTCCGTGCGGCGCTCTTGGTAACATTAACCGAAATTAAGTGTTCCAACTTTCTCACAAAGTTTGTATCTTTCCTAATATGAGTGAATTAGCCCTTTACAGATATCATTGTTGTAATCATCCTGGCAAATATACAGAAATGGTCTTCAGACTGAAAGTATGGTACTGTGATATCTGACATTAAATAGTGCTAAATGTATGCCCTACTGAAGTCGGGGAAAGCTTATGCTTTGACAGTAACATTTTTTTGGGCTCTGTTGACTTGTAGTTTTTTGCTTTTTGAAGTGGGAGAAAAATAAAAGTGTGATGTAGCAACTGTGAGAATATTTAGATTGGTTCTTTGTGAATTACTTAGAATGAGTCTTCAATTTTCTTTTAGCATTCTCAATGATTTAAACTTTATAAAGGGATATGCCATGTGCTACAAGCAAGTATTTTGCCAGGAGAAATGTAATACTCTAACAGTGTTAGGAATAGCTTTTGATTGCAGGCTATAAAAAAGATATAATCTATGCTACAAGTCCTTGCTAGAACTTGCTATGTTGAAAGGTCGCTATGCAGTAAAACCTTACATTCTCACTTTCATCACTCATGTCTGCATTGATGCTTTGAAATGCTTGTAACATTCTATTTGGTGGCCTTTTTTTAATCCTCCCCCTTTTTTAGGTTTAAAAGGAGGTTTGCCTCAGTAAAAGTTGTACTTTTGAAAATTTTAAGTTTTGATATTTTAAGTTTACTTTCTTTTGGATTTTTGCTAAAAAAAAAAAAAAAAAAATCTTTATTGCACACTGTAAGATAGTGAGTAAATGTTAACTTTGGAATAAGGTAGAAAAATGGTGATTTTGATATCTTGATCCTTGGATAGATATCAGAAATATAAAGATAAAAAATGCAAACTCGAAGTTATTAGTGAACTAGTAATACTTTACAATGTATTTCCAATGTTTATTAACTGTTTACCTCTTCACCAAGATGCAGGAGGGGGGGGCCTGGAGACGGTTGTTGCCGTCGCGGAGGTGCCGCACGTCACCCGGTACCTTCTGCGTATCACCTCAGTCATGCTGGAAGATGACGATGAGCCGTCGACAGAACTGCAGTCGGCTTTCAAGAATCCCCATAACATTGAGATGATCCGCAAATTTGTCACCGATCCTCAGACAAAATCTGTTCTCATTCAGAGATGTGCAACCAAAGGTATAATCTTCTATTCACTGTATGTGTTTTTCTCCAAATACCATTTGTGTGAATATGATATTTGCATTTTTTGTTGTCTGTTGCTAATTATTGTTTATCTTGCTAATATATTTTTTCGCCCTCTTTTTTTATATACAGAAGAGACCGAGGAAGGTGGAGAAGTAGAGGAGGAAAAAGAAGTGGTTTATCTCATCAGTATTGGGGTACAATTTACATCCATCAAAATGAACAGGTTTGTCTCTTTTATAGTTGGTCTTTAGTGACTGTATAATACTTGAGGCTAGTGTAACTGTATTTGAGGATTGAAAATGATGGTTTACGAGTAATTTAATTTACCCCTATATTTTTAAAATTATTATTGCTCATATAAAAGTTTGATGGTTTGTGTTGAAAGTGCACAAGGAAGGTTTAAGAAGCAAATTTGGGCAAAAAAAGAATTGTTTGTATCTACATTTATGTTCTGAAGTCTCGCCTTTTATGAAAGTTATGTTTGCTGTCCTGTGTTTTACCCCAAACCTTACTTTGCAGTATTCTATGCATCAAACGAGGTGGTGTTGTAGAAGCTGACAAGACCATCTCCTCCCAGCTGAGAACATTGAATCTCAGTGATGGGTCCCCCTACGAGACACTTCATTCATACATTGCAAATGCAGTTGCACCTTATTTTAAATCTTACGTCAAAGAGTCGGGAAAGATTGAGAGGTAAGGGCTGAGATTGCTGAAGAGTCTTCTAAATGAGGGGAGAGTCTGTTTGAAATAAGAGGACCTATCAATTTTTATTTTTTATTTATTTCCTCTAATTCACTTCTTTACTGGTGTTGTTACCAATAGGGATGGAGATAAGATGGCTCCCTCAGTTGAGAAGAAGATTGCAGAGCTGGAGATGGGCCTGCTACATCTGCAACAAAACATCGATATACCAGATATTTCATTGCCTATACATCCAACTGTTGCTCAGGTTGGTTTCTAAATGTTCATAAATTTTTGTGTCTATCAGTCTTAATTATTTCTCAATCTATCTGTATATCAATTTTTCTGTATAGTTTTTATTATAGGGCACATTCACAAATTTTCTAAATGCAAAACTCGTAATGTACATAATTTTCAAGAGAACTCTTGTAAAATGTTACTAATTTAAGTTTCAAGTTCATGTTTTATGCTTAATGAATATCCAGCATTTGATAATGGATTATAATTCAGGATCCTCGTGAATCAATCAATCAGCTTTGTGATGAATCTTGTTTTGTGAAATGAAACCTGGTTTTATATTTGTTTTTCCAGTTCTTTAGCTAAAGTTCTGTAAGATTGTGTACATAGCCTATAATTTTTCCATTTCCTCCCCATATAGTAACATTATCTGGAAAGAAAGGCATATGTGTAACTATGTAAAATTTATCCCTGTAAATATATATATATATTTTCTTTTTTTTCAGGTGATTAAAAAGTGTGCTGATGAAGGGACACGCCCAAAAGTAGCTGACTTTGGGGATAGGGTTGAGGACTCAAACTTCCTCAATCAGTTGCAGAATGGTGTTGCAAGGTGGATCAGAGAAATTCAGAAAGTGAGTTAATACATTTGTGTTTCTACTTTGTGTGTGTATAAAGGAAGCGAACCACAAATGAAATTTGATAGTGAATAGAATTCAAAGGTATTTTATTTGATTTGAGTGCTATTGATTTCAGGTGACCAAGCTCGATAGAGATCCATCCAGTGGCACAGCCCTACAGGAGATTAGCTTCTGGCTGAACTTGGAGCGTGCCCTCCTCAAGATTCAGGACAAAAGGGAAAGTCTTGAAGTTGCCTTGACTCTGGATGTCCTGAAGCACGGGAAGCGCTTCCATGCCACCGTCTCTTTTGACACCGACACAGGTGGGCAGGAGGAGGAACATGTGGGAATGTGACTTATTATAGACAACTATTAAAGTATTTTGAAATTGACAGGCTAACTGTTATGCAGTTGTTTTGAAAAAATACCCTTTATCATTTCACAGGTCTGAAGCAGGCCCTGGCCACAGTGAATGACTATGCTCCTCTCATGAAGGACTTCCCTCTGAATGACCTTCTGGCTGCCACCGAGCTCGAGAAAATCCGATCTGCAGTCCAGGCAATCTTCAACCACTTGCGTAAGATAAGGTCCACCAAATATCCAATCCAGAGGGCTCTTCGACTTGTTGAGGCCATATCCAGAGATCTGTCTTCTCAGATCTTAAAGGTGAGATTCAGATTTTAAGAAGTATATTGTATTCCATTTTGTGGTTATGAAGTTTTGACCAGTTGTTGTGATGATAGAAATGGCAAGCTTTTATGAAACTTAATTGGAAATGCTCTGATTGGTGTTACTGGCTTTTTCCTCATATTCTGGTATTTAATGCACAGGTACTTGGAACTCGTCGTTTAATGCACATTGCCTTCGACGAGTTTGAGAAAGTTATGAGTCAGTGCTTTGATGTGTTCATCACATGGGATGATGAATATGAGAAACTGCAGGGTCTTCTAAGGTAATTTTATGCATTTGGAAATACTATATTCTCACATATATACATAGCTTTCGGTTTCTAAACTTGATATCTGTGGAGAATAATATGTATTTATTGCCTGTTTGGATATTTCCAGAGACATTGTAAAGAAGAAGAGGGATGAACAGCTGAAGATGGTGTGGCGCGTGTCCCCAGCCCACAAGAAACTCCAGTTGCGCATGGAACAGATGCGCAAGTTCCGCCGTCAGCATGAACAGTTGCGGACAGTCATTGTGCGAGTTCTGCGTCCGTCTGTGGTGAAGACAACCACTCTAGCTGATGGAGACACTGCAGAGCTCAAGCCTGAAATGGATGCGGCAGATTTGAATGCCATTGAGGAGGTGTGGTTGGAAGCTTGTATGTTTTTACTGTATGGGAGGTGACTGGTGATGATATGTCTGTGTCTATATGTAAATAAAAGTTTAGTATAAGAGGATTTCTGATGTTTCAGGTGAATCTAGCCTATGAGAATGTAAAAGAAGTTGATGGGCTGGACATCAGCAAGGAAGGTACAGAAATGTGGGAGGCAGCATTGAAGCGCTATGATGAGCGTATTGATCGAGTTGAGGTAAGTTAAGGCTGTTGTGGTTTTGCAAAAAATTTTATACATGCATATACCTTTTACTTGAATTTGCTTGAATGGCCTGTAGAACTAACGACTGCTCCTCTATTTTTCAGACTCGCATTACAGCAAGGCTGAGAGACCAACTAGGAACTGCAAAGAATGCCAACGAAATGTTCCGCATCTTCTCGCGTTTCAATGCTCTGTTTGTTCGTCCTCATATCCGAGGAGCTATCAGGGAGTATCAGACGCAGTTGATACAAAGGGTGAAGGATGACATTGAGAGCCTTCACGAAAAGTTCAAGGTAAGAAACTTGTCAAGAAGATTGCACATGGCTGATGCATAGAAAAATTATTTTTTGTGAATTCACTGTAAGTTATAGTCTGGAATTCCTTGTTCATGACTTTTAATAATAGTTTTAATATCTGTTTTATTTCCACTTCTTCAGGTGCAGTATCCACAAAGTAAGTGTTGCAGGATGAGCCATGTCCGTGACCTGCCACCTGTCTCTGGCTCCATCATTTGGGCAAAGCAGATCGACCGCCAACTCACTGCTTACATGAGGAGGGTAGAAGATGTCCTGGGCAAGGGCTGGGAGAGCCATGTTGAAGGGCAGAAGCTGAAGGGGGATGGAGATTCCTTCCGACTCAAGCTCAACACCCAAGAGATATTTGATGATTGGGCCAGGAAGGTAAAGAATATGGAAGGTTGTGCCGCTCTTTGCTGAAGCTCTTATATAGATAGTCTTCAATATATATGGTAAGCTTTGAGACTGAAATCTTTACGAGAAGCACAGATATCTGGGAATCTTTTAAATTACATTAAATCTTTCTCTTTCAAGGTTCAACAGCGCAACCTGGGTGTATCAGGGCGTATCTTTGCAATCGAAATGCATCGATCCAGAACAGGAAAAGGTAATGAGTATAAGCTGAAGGTCAACTTCCTACCCGAGATTATTACTCTCTCAAAGGAGGTAAGTTTCATTCATACTTTCTCCTCTTTTTTAGTACTCTGATGTAAACTTATGTCTACCTCAGTTGCTTTATCAATTCATTTATATAGAAGATTAAAGTCTTTTGAACTAGTATCACAGCTTATTGTTTTTACAGTCTGTAGAATATTATGAGAGATTTTGGTAAAGGTTTTAGTCTGAACACCTCTCACATTTTTCACTTAAAAGACATTGATTAAGAAACACTAGATATAATATAATGCAATTAATTTTGAAAAAGAAGTAAAAGTTACTTAAGTTTATTTTAGTTATTTAGAGTGAAAGTGTCTCTTAGAGGATTAACTCTTTATAATATTTGTAGGTGAGGAATCTGAAGAACTTAGGGTTCAGGGTACCACTGGCTATTGTTAACAAGGCCCACCAAGCAAATCAGCTGTACCCATTCGCCATCTCTCTCATTGAGAGCGTCCGCACCTATGAAAGAACCCTGGAGAAGGTAAAAACTAATAAGCCCAGTATTGTTTTCATGTATTTTGTGTGTGTTATGATATTGGCATCAGCCGTTTTCTTTTGCCCACTTTGGGTTGAAATTATTACAGAGCTCCTGGAAATAGGTCAAAGAAAATGGATGTGCTGACATCCGACCACTTTATCAGTGTAGAGAAAAACCACTTCAAATGTTACCATTAACAATAATGCTTTTGTGTGAATTGGAGTGGTATTGTTTTTTTTTTTTTATTTATTTATTTTCTTTATCTACTTATGTATATTTTTGTGATTTGAGGTTTTCCCAGCTTGCTCGTGCTGTTGATAAATGCTGCTGGCTAGTTTGCTGCGTGTGAATATTTGAAGTGGCTTTTTTTTGCGCCACAGGCGGGGCAGGACTTGGGCTTCCCACTCCTAGACTAGTTCATGAGAATTGGGTAGCTTTTGGCTCATCAAGGTGGATATTTTTTATGCTACAGGTTATAATCAGATACATTTGTTAATTGTAGTTCAACAGATTATGTAAACACAAAGGCAGTTGAAGTTTCAGGATTCAAATGTGAATATAATGTTGGAAAGAAGACATGTGCTATGTTTAGATACTTTTCAGATGTAGGGGATTAGAAAAAGAAAGACAGACAAAACAAATATTGTCTCTGAGAAAAATAACTACCCTTTTTTCTTTTCATTTTCCCCTTCAAGTACCCATAAATATTATGCCAATATTCATGAAGCATAAAACATCTACAATAAATAACCCTCCCACAACCATTACTCAACAACACCGATTTCTCTACTCTCGGTGATTTATAATTGACAATTACCGTGGTACCACAGCTGTTGTCGCGGGGTGGACCACACAGCCCTGCCGTCAAAGCGTCCCTGTTGGTATGTTCGTCTTGTCAGAATCTGTGTGGCTTCATCAGTGTAACTCTTTGCCATATAACCGCGCTCTCTCTCTATTTGTTCATCACAAAACCACACTGAGTTGTCCCCAACTTCTTTTCCCCCTCTCCCTCTTCTGGCCCTTACATGACAGTCATGCAAAATGATGATTAGAAGTAAAGAAATTTCATGAGTATTTGTTGCTTTATTTTGTTTTGTTTACTTTGAGAACTTCCCTTGCTATCTTCATAGAAGTCATGGTTCATGTCAGAAAGTTTTAATAGTTGTATAGTTTAAGCAATATAAAAAGAAGGAAAAAATTAAAGAATGATACTCCCATGACTGGCCATGTGGGGGTAGAGGTAATAATCTCGATATATCCTTCACTGATTTTTTTTTTTTTTTTTTTCTTTTTTTTTTTAACATCCCTCTTGTACACTGGCATTTCCCTCCCTCTTGCTTTAGCCTTCAAAGCACAGAGACTGATTCTTGTTGTATCAAGTCTCCGTAGCTGTAAACACATGATCTAAATATGAAAATTAACTGATTAACCTGAAAATACCCTTTTTTTTTTTTATTCTCTTCGACTTGAGATAAAGAACGAGCACTTTGCTTATCCAGAAATAAAGATTTAAAGCTATAGTATTCATTAAAAAAATTTTAATATTATTATTGTTATTGTTTGTTTTTTAATTTTTTTAAACATTTTTTTTTATTGTATCGTGAGTTTTCGTAGAATTGAAAGAATTCTCTGCCTCGTCCCATTAAGTGTGGAATGGCAGTGTCTGTCCCATGCTTAGGCTTTCCCTGTCTGTTGTGTCATCCCTAGCTTAATGATCCCTTGGCTGCATTTAATTATGTAATTATTAGTACTTTGTAGATTATTATGGAGATATCCTAGCAACTTAAAAGTCTGAACATAAAATTGGACATTACATAATTTCTGTATTTCCAAATCACAGAAAATGGATAAAGGGGAGGAGATTAAAATTGTAAAGAAAAAGAGAAAAAGAAAAAAGGAAAGAAAAAAAAAAAGAATTGTGGAAACATAACACATGATTATCCTACAGTTTCACTCCCCTGTATTACGGAGCTTGTTGGAGCACTATGTGGTGGCTGCGCATGGAGTGACGAGGATGTTAATCTAATCGCAGAATCGAAGGGTGGTTCTGTTTGACCCAAAAAACATTGGAAGTGTGACTTTGCATGGAAGGACTACTAACACTGTCAAGAGTCATGCATGCTGGTTTTTCAAAATGGGCCTGTATTTTTGTTATTGAGAAAGTTGTACAGTGAGTTAGCTCTTTCTCTCTCTTCCTCTCTCTCAGCCCATAAGAAAAAATGTGCACCGTTGTTAAATCACGTGAGGATAGGCAGTGCCTCACATATAAAGTCGGTGCAAATGACTCTGTATTTAATTTTTTTCCGATAGTGTTGACATGTCTTTTGCTCGGAAATGTATTGCTTAACCAGCATGGGGATTGTGATGCGATCTCAGAAAATGTCTTTTAACAAGTGTTTTGATACGGCAGTAAATTTTGATCTTGAGGAACGTTACTAAACCAAAAACCGTCTTTTGCAGGTAGATCCTAGAATTTTAAATCTCAGCTTTTTTACTCGTCTTGAATATTTTGCATAGTAGATTCTATGTTCCACTGCTTTTAGTTTTGAATTATTGTGTATAGAAAAGCAAAGAAAAGAAAGCAGTTTCCTAGTAATAGAGATAAATTCAGAAAAAAGATAATTTGAAGAATGTAGACTATGAAGTTCAATTTGCACCAAGTCATGAAAAAAAAAGGTCATCGTGATAGACAAACTAATATGTAAAGTATAAGCTAATGGTCTTGTGCACTTGATTACAGATGGAGGACAAAACCAACATCTTGCTCCTTGTAGCAGGAATGAGGAAAGAGGTTCAAGGCCTTCTATCTGAGGTAAGCTGAGAATGTATGATTGATGGTTTGAGTTGAATGAATTGTGGTTATGGATGAGATTGTTGAGTCTTCTTTTGGAGACTGTATTTGAGAAAATTTTGGGATATTTTATGTATATATTAAGATATTTTACTAGCCATTTGAAAAATTGTCAGTCGAAATTTGTTAGTAAGTATAAAACATCTTGATATTATAGCACAGTATTCTTTATATATTGTTGAAGCATACAGACCTCTATTTATTTATTTATTTGATTTTTTCACAGGGTATGTCACTTGTCTGGGAGTCATACAAGCTGGATCCCTATGTTCAGCGCCTGGCAGAATGCGTCTTCACGTTCCAGGAAAAGGTAAGAAGAGTTTAGGAGTGTAACAGACTTTGAAAGTCTAGTATTGCAACAGTTTTTTTGTTTTGTTTTATAGATTAATTTTGTTCTTCAGAGGTATGAATACTATTCCCTTTTGAGAATGTCTAAAAAAAAAAATTAACTTTTCAGGTGGATGATTTGTTAGTGCTAGAAGAACAGCTGGATGTGGATGTCAGGTCACTTGACGTGTGTCAGTATGCACATTCAACCTTCGCAGAGATTCTCAACAAGATCCAGAAAGCTGTAGACGATCTGTCACTTCACCAGTACTCCAACCTTCACATCTGGGTGCAGAGGCTTGACGAGCAGGTGATGTTATTGTCCTTTGAGTTTTGATGAAGTTGCTAATTAATAGTTTATAATACTGACTGTTGTCGTAATGATCAAATTTCTTCTTTTTTTTATGTTTATATTTCTTTGTGATGCTTTACATGGCTACTAATGCCCATCTTAACTGAAAATATTTTTGTAATGGCAGTTGGGATAATTTTTTTGTCTTGTTCACCCACAGGTTGAGAAGAAGCTGGCTGGTCGTCTGCAAGCTGGGATGCAAGCTTGGACTGCAGCTCTGCAAGGACAGAAGGATGAAGATATTGATATTCCAATGGACACAGACACACCAGACAAGCCTATCCATAAACCAGGCGGAGATCCCAAGGTTAGTAATTTGTTACAAATAAATATGGGTTTGAGAGCTTTATTCCAACTAAAAGACAAGAAAATAAATTTAAACTTTTTGAATTGGATTACCTCCACTTTTAGTAGTTGGGGCTCTTATTTCTAAATCAACAGAATACAAGGAGAACTTTAAACGGCCCTCCACTCTCCTATAGTTTTGTAAGAGGCTCTGATACTCCTTCCAGATTACGCAAGTGGTGCAGGAGGTGCGCATCACCAACCAGACCATGTACATGCATCCCACTATTGAGGAGGCTCGCTACCAGATCATGCAGCAGTTCTTCAGCTGGCAGGCCATCGTCACTTCACAGAACCGCATCCAGAGCACACGCTACCAGGTTAAGGAAGTCTAGATTTGTTGTTTTTAATTCTGCTTGGTAAGATAACTGATACAGGTGTTCATTTATTAATGTGTGCTGAAATGCGTATTGTGTTTATAGTATTTTTGAAGAATTCAAATTTTTCCAGTGAGTTATGAGATTTAATATTTTATTAGAACAAATAGCAAAATAAATAAGAATCTTGGACAAATACTCTACAAAATAACAAACTACAAATGTTTAGAAGAAACTCAGCTTGCCGATTCTATTGTAGGTTGGCCTGGATCGCCCAACCACCCAGGTGTACCGCAACTTGCTGATCAAACTCCCAGATGAGCATTCGTACATCAAGGCAGCCTATGCTGCAGTGGACGCTGTTGTAGATGAAGTCACGAACTATGTGAAGGAGTGGCTTCAGTACCAGGCCTTGTGGGATCTTCAGCCAGACCATCTCTATGGACAGCTGGGAGATGATGTGGCAAAGTAGGTTTTTCATTTTTGTCTTTTTCATTTTTCCTTTTTTGTTTTGATTATAATGTATTTATTTGTTTGATTGATTATTATTATTTTTTTTTTATTATTAACCAGTCTTGTTTCTATGTGCATAATTTTTATGTGTATGATGTATTTATAGTCTTAAACATATATTGTTTACATTAACTAGGTGGATGAAACTTCTCCAAGATATCAAGCAGTGTCGCACAACCTTTGACACTTCTGAAACCCGACGCGGTTTTGGCCCCATTGTGGTGGACTACACCAAGGTTCAGAGCAAGGTGTCATTGAAGTATGACTCGTGGCACAAGGATGTCCTGAGCAAGTTTGGCCAGTTGCTGGGTCAGGAGATGACACACTTCCATGCACAGGTAAGGTTCTTTTTTCTCGTTTTTGTTCTGCTTTACAGTTTGATTCATCAACTTTTTTGCTGTATCTTTGGAACAGAAGAATCACTGATCTTTTCAGGGGTTTAACATATTTGTTGTATTCTATGTAGCCAGTGATTGCATTATTTATTTATTTATTTATTTATTTTTAGGTTTCCAAGAGCCGCAGTGAGCTGGAGCAACAGAGCATCGATGCTGCCAGCACTTCTGATGCCGTGACACTCATTACCTATGTGCAGTCGCTCAAACGCAAGATGAAATCTTGGGAGAAACATGTAGATATGTACAAGGAGGGCCAGCGCATCCTGGAGCGCCAGAGGTTCCAGTTCCCTAACCAGTGGCTTCATGTGGACAACATTGAAGGTGAATGGGGTGCTTTCAACGAAATCATCCGCCGCAAGGATTCAAGCATCCAGACCCAGGTTGCATCACTGCAGCTCAAGATTGTCGCTGAGGACAAAGCAGTTGAGTCCCGCACCAATGACTTCCTACAAGACTGGGAGCATGGAAAGCCCGTTGAAGGACACATCCGTCCTGATGAGGCTCTCCAGCGCTTGCAGATGTACGAGAGCAAATTCACACGGTTGAAGGATGACCGTGACAATGTAGCCAAGGCCAAGGAGGCCCTGGAGCTGCAAGAGCCTGGTGCACTGAACACCTCAGAGGACAGAATGACTGTTGCATATGAAGAGCTGCAAGACCTGAAGGGAGTATGGGCAGAACTGGCAAAGATCTGGGAGCAGATTGACGAGATGAAGGAGAAGCCATGGCTGTCTGTCCAACCAAGGAAGCTCCGAGCTCAGCTAGACCAGCTGCTGACACAACTGAAGGACCTCCCAGCTCGCCTACGCCAGTATGCCAGTTACGAGTATGTGAAGAGGCTGCTGCAGAGCTACACCAAGGTCAACATGACAATTGTGGAGCTCAAGAGTGATGCCCTGAAGGAACGTCACTGGAAGACCCTGATGAAGCAGCTGCACGTGAACTGGGTTCTCAGCGACCTCACCCTCGGACAGGTCTGGGACATTGACCTGATGAAGAATGAGGCCATCATCAAGAATGTGATCATCACTGCACAGGGAGAAATGGCCCTGGAAGAGTTCTTGAAGCAGGTGCGTGAGTCATGGCAGAGCTACGAACTTGACCTCATCAACTACCAGAACAAGTGCAAGCTGATCCGTGGCTGGGATGACCTGTTCAACAAAGTCAAGGAGCACATCAATTCAGTGGCAGCCATGAAACTGTCTCCCTACTACAGGGAGTTTGAGGAAGAGGCTTTGACCTGGGAAGAGAAGCTCAACCGCATCAACTCCCTCTTTGATGTGTGGATTGATGTCCAGCGTAGGTGGGTGTACCTTGAGGGCATCTTCTCTGGATCGTCAGATATCAAGGCACTCTTGCCCGTGGAGACATCAAGGTTCAGCAGCATCAGGTAAGCCTGTTAAAGGTTGCATGGTCTAAGAAAAAAAAAAAAAAAAGTAATGTAAGAGTCTTGTTTATTTTGTGATTAAGAATTTGTTTTAGATGCTCTGTAAATATGACCAACTTAAATTCATTTTCAGCACTGAATTCTTGAATCTAATGAAGAAGGTGAGCAAGTCTCCCATGGTGATGGATGTCTTGAACATCCAGGGTGTGCAGAGGTCCCTGGAACGTTTGGCTGATCTGCTGGGCAAGATTCAGAAGGCCCTTGGAGAATACTTGGAGCGAGAGAGATCATCCTTCCCCAGGTGAGCTAAATTGCTTGTCGTTGTGTCAATAGGCTCTTTCATGTTGTTTGATCTTCTCATCATAATGATTGCTGAATTGGCCTTGTATTTGAAAATTGATTACATTCACTAATGGATTCAGATCATAGCTTGAATATTTGAATAGTTATTTAATTGCATATTTTGCTTTTTATGAGGTTATGAATCGGTGTTTTATTGTATTTGCTTCATGTAAATGACAGTACTTATAGCATATGTTGTGTTTGTTAAAGGTTCTACTTTGTGGGAGATGAAGATCTGCTGGAGATCATCGGTAACAGCAAGAACATCCCTCGCTTGCAGAAGCACTTCAAGAAAATGTTTGCTGGTGTCACTGCCATCATCTTGGATGAAAATGAGACCATTGTCACGGGCATTGCATCCCGTGAGGGTGAAGTGGTAAGCTACTTAAATAAAAGGTTTGTGAACATGGAGAAAAGGGCTAAATGTATTTTAGCATTGGCTTTATATTCAGTTGCAAATAAACTTTTTCTTTTTTCTTTCAGGTTACCTTCAACAAACCTGTATCTACAGTTGAGAATCCAAAGATCAATGAATGGCTGAAACAGGTAGAACATGAGATGCGCATGACCCTGGCTCAGAATCTGGCTGCAGCTGTTGCAGATATCAAGCAGTTCAAACATGGACCCATTGACACCCAGTCATACCTTGAGTGGTGTGACAAGTATCAGGCACAGCTGATTGTGTTGGCTGCACAGATCTCCTGGAGTGAGGAGGTAAATTTAAGCAGACATTTTTTCAATACATTTTTTGAACTAGGTCAGGATGCAGTTCATGCATTTTTTAAGCAATAATTGCAAGTATAGTCCATCAAAATCCTTTATTTTTTGTTATTGTTTTTCATTATAGTTTGATTATTTGTTTGTTCATACATATATTGTCATACATATATGCTTTTAGGAAGGATACCCTGATTGATAATGAATCGCTTCCAGGTTGAAGCTGCTCTCTCTACTGCTGCCAATGGGGACTCCACAGCACTGCAACAGGTGCTGGTTCAGGTGGAAGCAACACTGACTGTGCTTGCTGACTCTGTTCTCCAAGAACAGCCACCACTTCGTAGGAAGAAGTTGGAACATCTGGTAAGTATAGAATATTTGTGTTTTTTTACTTTCAGTGTGTGAAATAAAATGAAATTGTTGAAAGTGTCAAAGGAAAGAGAGTACTCATCCTCTATTTTCTTTTTCAGATCAACGAGTTTGTCCACAAGAGAACTGTGACAAGAAACCTAATCAAGAACAAGGTGTCAAACCCTAAGTCCTTTGACTGGCTGTGTCAGATGCGCTTCTACTTTGACCCTAAGCAGAATGATCCTCTGAAGCAGCTCAGCATCCACATGGCCAATGCCAAATTCAACTATGGATTTGAGTATCTGGGTGTCCAGGACAAGCTGGTACAGACACCACTGACCGATCGCTGCTACCTCACCATGACTCAGGCCTTGGAGGCCAGGCTTGGAGGATCACCATTTGGTAAGTTGGTTGACGATGTACTCGCTCTTTCTTGAGAGAGATGCTCATTTGAACTTATTTTATTTTATTTATTTATTTATTGGCTACTGGATATTGCTCTGGTATAGTTCCTTGATTCTGTTTTGAATTAATTTGGTGATAATGACTGTTAAGATTAGCTTTACTGATCAATTTTTTTATTCATTTTCAGGTCCTGCTGGTACTGGAAAGACTGAGTCAGTGAAGGCTCTGGGTAACCAACTTGGCCGCTTTGTCTTGGTGTTCAACTGTGACGAGACCTTTGACTTCCAGGCCATGGGCCGTATCTTTGTTGGTCTCTGCCAGGTAAGATGTTGATCTTTTTTATGAATTGATAAATAGGTATTGCCAGTTAAGAGATACAAAACTCCTCTTATTAGAAGGGTTTAAAGATTATACATGATTGATGATAATTTCTTTTCAGGTTGGAGCCTGGGGTTGCTTCGATGAGTTCAATCGTTTGGAGGAGAGGATGTTGTCTGCTGTTTCACAGCAAGTGCAGACCATTCAGGAAGCACTTAAAGAACAGGCTGGAGCTAAGAGTGGCCAGCAGGGTAGGTCAAAAGAATTTGGCAGTAACACAACACATAGATAAATAGGCTTTGAATTTGCTTTTGGTAAAGGTATTTTCATGTATCCTGAAGATGTAAACTGAGGAATATCTAAAATGCTTTGACACAGATCTCTAGATATTCACTTAATTTTTCCCATTTTTCATTTTCACAGTGTTGACAGTGGAGTTGGTAGGCAAACAAGTGAAAGTCTCAACAGACATGGCCATCTTCATCACCATGAATCCTGGCTATGCTGGACGATCCAACCTTCCTGACAACCTCAAGAAACTGTTCCGTTCCCTTGCCATGACCAAGCCAGACAGGCAGCTCATTGCCGAGGTTATGTTGTTCAGTCAGGGCTTCAGGTCAGCAGAGAAGCTTGCCAGCAAGATTGTGCCATTCTTCAAGTGAGTTTTCTTCTATTATTCATCTTTTTCTTGAAGCTCTGGTAAATGTGTGTTTGTATTCATATTATGTGTTATAATTTCGTAAGTATGCGGTAAAGATGTTGGGTTTGCACATATTTCAATGAAGTTTAAAAGTTTTTTGAGGACATGTTCATTAATACATATTATACTTACCAGATCAACACCCATTAAAACATATCTTTCCTTTCCTCACCAGGTTGTGTGACGAACAGCTGTCCAACCAGTCTCACTATGACTTCGGTCTCCGAGCCCTGAAGTCTGTGCTTGTGTCTGCCGGTAATGTGAAGCGCGACAGGATCCAGCGGCTGAAGGAAGAAATGAAGAGCCGTGAAGAAGAGAACATTGATGAAGGAACGATTGCTGAGAATCTTCCAGAACAAGAGGTCGGGAAATATTTGCATCAAAAGGAATATTTTTCATTTTAATTTTATACATGAGAGATGCATCTGTTACGAAATCCACAGCTAACATTTCACAGTAACTAGTCTAATTCCCTTCTAGGTCTCCTGTGATTAGAATGATTTGTTTGATATTTGCAGTTGTCCTTTCATTACAGTCTTGCAATAAGTTCAGTTACCTCTTGCAGATCCTGATCCAGAGTGTGTGCGAGACCATGGTTCCCAAGCTGGTGGCCGAGGACATTCCTCTGCTCTTCTCTCTTCTGTCCGATGTGTTCCCTGGCATTGAGTACACCCGAGCCCAGATGACTGGCCTGAAGGAGGAGATCAGGAAGGTACAGTTGTTCCTTTTTCAGTACTTGGATTGCCTTTGAAATTGCAGATTGATTCTAAGTTGTTTTAGTACTTTTTTTTTGTCTTTATTAAGTGAATTTATTTGTTTTTACTTCTTTTTCTCAGGTGTGTCGGGAGCAGTTCTTTGTGTGTGGCGAAGGAGAAGAACAAGGAGCCCAATGGATGGAGAAGGTATGTTCAAGAAATAATCCTTTATTTTTTCTCTTTTCTTTCTTGATTAAGGAATTTACCATTTGAAGTACAGTCCAGTAAAATGTAGGAATTCAATTGCAAAAAGGAAGTTGATTTGCTTGATCATGATTGCCTCATATTGGTAACTCAGACATGTGTTCAGTATTGCAACATATGAATCCAAAACTGAATTCTTACATGCTGTGTCATTGCAATGTTGTTCAGTTTTGCTCTAAAATCTTGTTTCACAATGATACGAGGTGAAGCAAAAGCACTTACGCCCAACTGGTGCCAAAGCCCTTCATTCCTACACTGCATTAGAGTGGTTGCAGTCAGTGTAAATGAATGAACTAACAAATTTACAGCTTTACATTTACAAGAGTAACCTAAAGTAAGATGAGGACATATCAAAAGCACATTATTTGTCTTTTGTCTTTTGATATTTTTTCATCCTTACATGTACTGCAACACACATGAAGAATCCCTAAGAGAGATTATACCCTTTGCAACTGAGTAGTTAGTCTGATTGTCTAGAAATACTGGTGAATTAAGTGAGTGTTCACATTAATAAAAACCTGTGTTGTCAGACCTATGAAGCTCTAGTGATTTCATCCGTAAAACTGTTCTGTAGATACATAGGCTGTGATTTGACGTCATTACTGTCATCTACATGTATCGAGCTCATTAAGCTTAGGCTCCATTCCACTCTCATGTCATCAAACTCTCGCAAAAAGATTCTGTTGTGTGAAATATGGAACTTGTACTTTTTTTTTTCTTTTTTTTTTTACTCTTGGGATGAACTAACTTGAAAAAGAAAGTAAAGAAAAGATACCTGACCTGTACTTGAACTTTTATGTAACTTTCATGGTGGATATGCAGCAGTCAAGTTATTTTTGCAATTGTTGTGTTGATATGATACAAGAGATAGATATATAATTTTTGAGAACTGTAATATGTTGGTGTCTCCCTCCTGAAGATGAGTTATTGTTTTGATAACCACCTTAATATTTGGCAGTTAATTTACAAACACTGTTTACCCCCATGTCTGCCAAAGGGGAGTATACCTGGGGAGGGCTGGTGCGAGAAGGTAAGGGCAACGCGGACCAATACACTTTGTCCAATGGGGGGTCTCTCGGCCCCCTTGTACTGCCTGCTCTCACCTGTGCTCTCACCTGTATTCTCACACCCACGCTTTCCGAGTCTTGGCTCTCCGTTCTCTCTCTCCCTCCCCTTACCTCCCTCTGTCCCTCCCCCCACCCCTTTGTGCTTGGTATAAACTTTTTGTTCTCTCTTAAGTCGCATTTTAAAGACGACTTTTTATTTGCTTGTGCCATAAAACTTGGTTTATTTATTAATTTATTTTTATTTTATAGATATAAATTTTTTTGTTATGGCCTTAGAATTAATTGGGTTTGCTTTGCAATGTTCAACCTCATTTTCAATAGTGATATTGATGGTGAAAATTGATGCTATCTTGGATGTGAAATTATTTGTGAAGATCCTAATGCAGATCATTTGTGAATTTGGGCCACCAAGCACTATCCCCAATAGACATATTCTGCTGCCTTTTTTTTGCAAATAAAAAGAAAAGGAAAGAAAGAATAAGATGATAAAGAACCAAAAGAAATACTTAATATTCAGAAGCTTGTTATCCTCGTTAAAGATCACAAAGTTTCATAAGAAAAGAAAGAAGAAAAAAATCACCACAGTGTCAGGATTTCTACATCTTCCTCAGTTCTATGCTCTCTCTCTCTCTTTCTCTTTCCATATCCATATCCTTGATTTATCTAGGCACCTTGAAGCCGTTGTCACTGGACTCCAGATTGCCTAGATTTTCTCGTCACGCACCTTCATTGTGGAAAGACGGAAATGCTACAGCCACTTGTCATTCTCCCTTTTCACCCACCCACCCCTTTTGCGCAGGAATGTTCTCTTTGCACTTGTAGTTGGGAATCTTTCTTTTTTTCTTTTTTTTTTAAGTAGCTCATTGGATGCGTCTGTTTGTGGTGTACATACATACATACTATAGTATCGTATACTAAAGTATGTTCTCTCTTCTTTTTTTCTCCCTCTCTCTCTCTGTCTCTCTCTTTTTCTCTGTGCATTCTGGTTTTTGTCATTGTATATCTTTTTCCTCTTGTACGACCTTCCTCTCTCTGAGAATGAGAATATAAGGTGGCTTTTGTAATTAATGGGTTGTATATTTTTTGGTATATTTTTGAGTATGTAAATTATTTTCACCCCAAGTTTTTGTGATTTGATTTTTGGATTGTTATGAATACAGTATCTCTATATATTAAGTTTTACTTTAGGCTCCAGATTCAGAAGTAGCTTGTCTGGTACAGTTCACTTCTTTGCAAATTCTCCATAGAGTAGACAGTTAACCCATTGCCGACGGGTGGCATGTACTTACATGCCATGGCATGGCGGGACCATCTGCCGGGGGCACGTACGCACATGCCATAGAGTATGCGTGGACATGCCATGAGTTTTTTTTTGTTACAATCACGGCAAAAGATAATTTTTTTGCCAGTAAAAGTGTGATTAAGTCGGTTCTAACACTTTCTCATTTTTACCATGCAACAAACAAAAAAAAATGCAACAAACCGACAATTTCAACTCCATGATGCCACACACTGCTTATTTTATTCGGACTATAGACCGAATAATGATCAACTACATATCTTCGTAGTATTACGAAGAAACGGCATCGGATGCTGGTATTTGGCATGAGTTGTCGCGCATGCTCGGGCGACGATATAAGCCCCCGGCAGCGAGGCCCCGGCCTCTATGAATGCTACCCGTCAATTATGGGTTAATGATGGATTTGGGTTATTTTGCAGTATAGTTTGGTTTCTTTGCAAAAACCGAAAGAAAAATGTAAATGTTATGTTTTTATAAGTAGTTATTTGCAATAGTGAATTGACTACATGTGTTGCTGAATGATAAAGCTCACTTTTTTTTTATTAATTAGGGAAATTATGTACCAAATAGTTACTGCCTGAATCTAGTATTTTCTTTAGAGAGTATATATATATATAGATTTTTATATTATATACTCTTGATGTGCATATTTTCCCAGTGTAGGATTTACTGTTATTTTTCTAATCTTTATGAAAATTCTGCTGACTATAAAATTCTGTATATGTATATTTTTTTACTTGATACAATAACTTCTAATTTGCAACTTAAGAATTAGTTTACAGCATTTCATGTAGTGATATTAATCTGTGGTTTTGTAATTCTGTAATCTCTAAAATCCTCTTAAGTCATGCTTAAAAGAGAATAGATTTTACATTCATAATCAGTTTCACTTGGATTTTACTTCTGAGAGTTGCAAGGGCAAAGGACTGATTGTTGCACGTTGTTTTTTCCAGGTCCTCCAGCTGTACCAGATCAGCAATCTGAACCACGGTCTGATGATGGTGGGTCCCAGCGGCTCCGGCAAGTCGACTGCCTGGCGTGTCCTTCTCAAGGCCCTGGAGCGCTTCGAGGGCATTGAAGGCGTGGCACATGTCATTGATCCCAAGGCCATGAGCAAGGAAGCACTGTACGGTGTACTAGATCCGAACACCCGCGAATGGACAGATGGTCTGTTCACGCACATTCTCAGGTAGTGTTTGTGACTTGTTCTCTGTTCTGATGGTGTGTTTTTCGTGACTGTCCGAAATTTGTAGCTTTCCCTGGGATGTTTGTTTGTTTATTTTTGTTAATATGGGAAATTTATTTTCGCAGGAAGATCATTGACAATGTGCGAGGGGAGATCAGCAAGAGGCAATGGATTATCTTTGATGGTGATGTAGACCCGGAATGGGTAGAGAACCTCAACTCTGTCCTCGATGACAACAAACTACTGACACTGCCCAATGGTGAACGTTTGTCCATCCCACCAAATGTCAGGATCATGTTTGAGGTAGATTATATTGCTTTGGTGCAAAAATGAGTGGTAACGGGAATGAATCAAAGAACATCTTGAATTTGTTGATGAGGAAATCTTTTACCTGTATGTTTTTACCTTGTCGTCATTGATTGATCACAAAGACATAAGAGCATCGTTCATTTTTTAAAAAATACATCGTAATTTAAATACTTTACGTGTTCTCTTCCAGATTTTGTTGTTTTGTTTGAGCACTATGCAGTTCTAGTTCTTTTATATGATTGGCATATATTTCTCAACAGGTACAAGACCTCAAGTATGCAACCCTTGCCACTGTTTCTCGCTGTGGTATGGTTTGGTTCTCGGAGGATGTGCTGTCAGTTGAGATGATCTTCGAGAATTTCCTCTCTCGTCTGTCCAACATCCCTGTGGAAGAGACAGAGGAAGATGCTGGTTTCATGAGGAAGTCAGACAAGAAGAAGAATGATGAAATCACACCAACATTGCAGGTTTGTTGAATGCATACTCATTCCTTAAGGTAATTGAAAAGCATACAGATTTTCCTTGAAGTTAGATATGATTTGTTCATGTATCTTTTAAAGGGATAGGCATGAAACCCACTGAAAATCTTTGCCACAGGTGCAGCGAGATGTTGCCGCTATCATAGCCCCTCACCTGAGCACTGA
Organism: Penaeus monodon; assembly: GCF_015228065.2. Classification (NCBI taxonomy): domain Eukaryota; kingdom Metazoa; phylum Arthropoda; class Malacostraca; order Decapoda; family Penaeidae; genus Penaeus; species Penaeus monodon. Next base: position 45,553,568 of record NC_051395.1, on the reverse strand, counting down.
CGGACTGGTTGTGAAGTGTCTGGAGTATGCAACCACCCATCTGGAGCACGTCATGGACTTCACTCGCATGCGTGCCCTCTCCTCTCTCTTTGCCCTGCTTAACCAGGCAGTTCGGAATGTGGTGCAGTACAACAACACCCACCCTGATTTCCCCATGCAGTCAGATCAGCTGGAGAGGTAAATTGTGTGGAATTTGTAAGATCAGTTTGATTTGTTACTATAATGATGTTGCTTTTGATTTGAGTTTTATGAGTTTTTCTCTTTAGGGTATTGTTCACAATATTTAATATCTGAAAGTATCTTGTTTTTTGTGTAAAAAAAAAATTTTCTTCTTCAGATACATGCCCAAGGCCCTGATCCACTCCCTCTTGTGGAGCTTTGCTGGAGATGGCAAGCTCAAGGCTCGCTGCGACATGGGAGACTTCATCCGTAACTGTACAACCATCCCTCTGCCACCCAATGCCAACACCCCAATCATTGACTATGAGGTGGCTATCAGTGGCGAGTGGCTCCTGTGGTCGAACAAGGTGCCCAGCATGGAGGTAGAGACACACAAGGTAGCAGCGCCTGATGTGGTGGTGCCTACAGTAGACACCGTAAGGCATGAGGCTCTGCTGTACACCTGGCTGGCTGAACACAAACCACTGGTCCTGTGTGGTCCACCAGGTTCGGGTAAGACCATGACCCTCTTCTCGGCCCTGAGAGCTCTGCCTGACCTAGAAGTTGTCGGCCTTAACTTCTCCAGCGCCACAACACCAGAGTTGGTTCTCAAGACCTTTGATCATTACTGTGAGTACAGGAAGACCCCCAACGGCATCATCTTGTCCCCAGTCCAGCTTGGAAAGTGGCTGGTAGTGTTCTGTGATGAAATCAACTTGCCTGACATGGACAAGTACGGAACACAGCGAGTCATCAGTTTCTTGCGTCAAATGGTGGAACATGGTGGTTTCTACAGAATTTCAGGTGGGTCATCCATGATTTGAACCAGAATTGTTTATTATTTAAGTGTTAAGAACTTTGTATGTAAGAAGCTCTAATATATAATAAATGACCATCATTTTTTTCTTCAGATCAAGCCTGGGTTAAGCTGGAACGCATCCAGTTTGTTGGAGCTTGTAACCCTCCCACTGATCCTGGACGAAAGCCTCTGTCTCACCGATTCCTGCGCCATGTACCCATTGTGTACGTGGACTACCCTGGAGAGACTTCACTCAAGCAGATCTATGGCACCTTCAACAGGGCCATGTTGAGGATCATCCCATCACTTAGGTGAGTAAAAGGATCACTGATATAAAATTCTGAATTTTGCAGTTGCTTACTATATAAAATACCTGGCAGCTCTGCTTCTGTGTTATTGTATCAAATGGTGATACGTTGAATGAATGACCACTGTAGTAATTTTGCCCTATTTTATTTGTTTTGATTCTGGAAATTTGATTTAATCTTTACTGATTTTTCTTCAAACATTTCTTTATATATAACTGTCATATTCATTTCAGATCATATGCTGATCCACTGACCAATGCCATGGTCGAGTTCTATCTGCAGTCTCAGGAACACTTCACACAGGACATGCAACCTCACTATGTCTACTCCCCAAGAGAAATGACCCGTTGGGTTAGGGGTATCTGTGAAGCTATCAGGTAAATTCTTGCAGGATTTAACACAAGGTTTTGAATGATGTTAGGCTATGAATATTTATGAAATGTTGATATTATTCAAGATATCATACTTAATTTAAAATATATTATGTTCATGTATTTTTGCTGCACCACATGAACATTAACCTAGTGAATGCTTTCCCCTAAAGGCCCTTGGAAACTTTGGACGTGGAAGGCTTGGTGCGACTTTGGGCTCATGAAGCCTTGCGGCTGTTCCATGATCGCTTGGTCAATGATGAAGAGCGCAAGTGGACCAACGAAAATGTTGATGCTATTGCCCTGAAGGTAAGGTAGATTTTTATAACTGATAAACAAGAATTTTGTGTTTGATGATTCTTACTCTTGTATTATTTATATTTATAGACTGCTGACTTCAGTTTATTTTTCCCATTTTTCCCATCACAGCATTTCCCCAACATCAACCGTGATGTGGCCCTGGTTCGCCCCATCTTGTATTCCAACTGGCTGTCCAAAGACTATCTGCCAGTGGATCAGGAAGAACTCAGAGACTATGTCAAGGCCAGGTTGAAGGTAATTACTTTCATTATTGTTGTCTTTGTTGTTGTTCTGATAAATCCACAACAGATTTATTATTTATTTATTTTTTTAGTGATTGTATGAAATGTTTTTCTAAAGTATATTTTCCATCATGACAGGTCTTCTATGAAGAGGAACTGGATGTGCCCCTGGTACTTTTCAATGAGGTGTTGGATCACGTCTTGCGTATTGACAGGATCTTCCGCCAGCCACAAGGTCACTTGCTACTGATTGGTGCATCTGGAGCTGGCAAGACCACCCTCTCACGCTTTGTTGCATGGATGAATGGACTGTCAATTTTCCAGATCAAGGTCCACAACAAATACACAGCAGATGATTTTGATGAAGATCTCCGTTCAGTTTTGAGACGATCTGGATGCAAGGATGAGAAGATCTGCTTCATCCTGGATGAGTCTAATGTATTGGATTCTTCCTTCCTGGAGAGAATGAACACCCTGCTTGCCAACTGGTGAGGTTCCTGGCCTGTTTGAGGGAGACGAGTACACAACTCTGATGACTCAGTGCAAGGAGGGCAGCCAGAGGGCAGGCCTCATGCTCGACTCAAGTGAAGAACTGTACAAGTGGTTCACTGGTCAGGTCATGCGCAACCTGCACGTTGTGTTCACCATGAACCCATCTGCAGATGGTCTGAAGGATCGGGCTGCCACATCTCCTGCCTTGTTCAACAGGTGTGTACTCAACTGGTTCGGAGATTGGTCCAATGGTGCTTTGTTCCAGGTTGGCAAGGAGTTCACCAATCGTATTGACCTGGACAAGATGAATTGGAGTCCACCTGACTACTTCCCCGTGGCTTATGAAAGTCTGCCTGTGCCCCCAACACATCGGGATGCCATCATCAATGCCTTTGTGCATGTTCATCAGACACTCCACCGTGCAAATGCCCGTCTGGCGAAGCGAGGCAGCACTGTCATGGCAATCACACCAAGGCATTACCTGGACTTTATCAACCACTTTGTCAAACTGTACAATGAGAAGCGCTCCGAACTGGAAGAACAGCAGCTCCATCTCAATGTTGGTTTAGGCAAGATTGCAGAAACAGTAGAACAGGTTGAGCATATGCAAAAGTCTCTAGCAATCAAGAACCAGGAGCTGCAGGCAAAGAATGAAGCTGCCAACTTGAAGCTCAAACAGATGGTGAAAGACCAGCAGGAAGCTGAGAAGCAAAAGGTTGCCAGCCAGGAACTTCAGGAACAGTTGGAGGCCCAGACTGAGCGCATCAGCATCAAGCGTGAAGAGGTAATGAAGGACTTGTCCAAGGTAGAGCCTGCTGTGCAAGAGGCCCAGAGTGCTGTGAAGAGCATCAAGAAGCAACATCTGGTAGAGGTGAGATCCATGGCTAACCCACCACCCATGGTCAAATTGGCCTTGGAGTCCATTTGTCTGCTCTTGGGTGAGGCAACCTCTGACTGGAAGACCATTAAGTCCATTATCATGAAGGACAACTTCATCAACACTGTTGTCAACTTCAACACCGATGACATGCCCGATGACATCAGAGAGAAGATGAGGAATAAGTACATCAGCAACCCTGACTACAACTTCGAGAAGGTTAACCGTGCCTCTCTGGCTTGTGGTCCCATGGTGAAGTGGGCCATTGCACAGATTGAATTTGCAGACATGTTGAAGAGAGTAGAGCCCCTGAGGAATGAGTTGCAAAGCCTACAGGACCAGGCTTCTGAGAACAAGAAGAAACATGAGGATGTGAAAACCCTCATCAACCGCCTGGAACGTTCAATTGCAGCCTACAAGGACGAATATGCTGTACTCATTTCACAGGCACAGGCAATCAAGACCGACTTGGAGAACGTCCAGGCCAAGGTAGACAGGTCAATGGCTCTGATCAGGAACCTCAGCATTGAAAAGGATCGATGGGCTGCCACTTCTGACACCTTCAAGTTCCAGATGTCCACCATCATTGGTGATGTGTTGCTGTCTTCAGCCTTCCTTGCCTATGGTGGTTACTTTGACCAACAGTTCCGTCAGAACCTCTTCACAAACTGGTGTCATCACCTGCAGCAGGCCAATGTGCAGTTCAGAGGAGACATTGCTCGCACAGAGTACCTGTCCAATCCAGACGAGAGGCTGAGATGGCAGGCAAATGCTCTCCCGGCTGATGAGCTGTGCACAGAAAATGCCATCATGCTTAATAGATTCAACAGATACCCACTGATCATTGACCCATCTGGTCAGGCCACAGAGTTCATCATGAATGAATTCAAAGACAAGAAGATCACCAAGACAAGCTTTTTGGACGACTCCTTCAGGAAGAACTTGGAGTCGGCCCTTCGATTTGGTAACCCGCTCTTGGTGCAGGATGTCGAGAATTACGATCCCATCCTCAACCCTGTCCTCAACCGTGAGCTGCGCAGAACTGGTGGCCGTGTGCTGATCACACTGGGAGACCAGGTTTGTAGTAATTAATATCTGTGTTAATATCTAGTATAATGTTAAAAATAATGGGACAATGATTGTAATATCTTTATTATTTAGTGTTGTACTCTTAGTTAAGTAATACATGATTAGTTACTAAAATACTTTTTGGAAAATGTAGAATAATCATATATTTCACCATTATAATTACCATTCTATTATTTCAGGACATTGATTTGTCACCAGCCTTTACCATCTTCCTGTCAACTCGTGACCCAACTGTAGAGTTCCCACCAGACATCTGTTCTCGTGTCACATTTGTGAACTTCACCGTGACAAGGTCCTCTCTCCAGTCGCAGTGCCTCAACCAGGTACTGAAGGCTGAACGTCCTGACATCGATGACAAGAGATCCAACCTCCTGAAGCTGCAGGGTAAGAATCTTAGTTGTTCAAAAAATTAGAACGGGCATTTGATGTTTGTTGGAACTTTAATATTCTTTCAGGTGATGTGTCTAATACTCATATTCTTCTTTGACCTTTTTAGGAGAATTCCAGTTGAGGTTGCGACAGCTGGAGAAAAACCTGTTGCAGGTCCTGAATGACTCCAAGGGCCAAATTCTGGATGATGATTCTGTCATCACCACTCTGGAGACTCTGAAGAAGGAAGCTGCGGATATTTCCCTGAAGGTCCAGGAAACTGACAAGACTATGCATGAGATCGAAATGGTGTCACAGCAGTATTTGCCACTCTCTTCGGTAAGATTTTTCTTTCGGTGATGCTGCTTTGGTATATACTTGTTTCTTGTCGTACAGCTAAATGTTAGGAGGTTACTTTTTTGCCATGCTTCACTTACCTTTAATTTAGATTTAGTAAAAGTATTGGAGTAATGAATGAGTTGATTCATGTATTTTAACCCCTCCCCCCCTATTTGTTAATAGTCTGAGACAAAAATTAATTACTGGTTTTATTGCAATCCTCCTGGTAAAAAGATAAATATATCTTTACTTGATGCTTTCATTATCAAAAGTAAAACGCAATCTTATTTTGAATTACTTTCAGGCATGTTCGAGTATCTACTTCACCCTGGATGCCCTCCACCAAGTACACTTCCTCTACCAGTATTCTCTACACTTTTTCTTGGACGTCTTTACTGATGTCCTCAGCAACAATCCCAACATCAAAGACCATACAGATTATACTCGCCGACTGTCTATCATTACCAATGATTTGTTCCAGGTATGTTGTTTTAATTGGATTTTTTGTTGTGTTTGTGTATGGGTACTTTGAAGTTCATTTCCCAATGTGTTATTTTATTTTTTCCATCATTGTTAAGAATGAATGAAAGAAATAAAGTATTCTTTTTAGATCATCTTTGTATTTAGCAAATATGTGGGTAGGTAATAGATCCAAGTTGTTTATTATATACATCTTTTCAGCTTACCTATCAACGCGTGTCAAGAGGCATGCTCCACACAGATAGACTCAGCTTTGCATTGCTCCTTGCACGTATTCGCCTCCGCGGTGTTTCTTCCGAGTCTACCTACGACATAGAGTTCCAATTCCTCCTCAAGAGCAAGGAAGGTCTCTTCAACTCCAGCACTTCTGCCATTGCTGGCCTCACCCCAGAGCAGACTGATTCAATGTTGAGGCTTAGTAATAAGTAAGTAACTGTTGGTTGTCTGTTTGTCCAATATATACTTATATACTTTTTTCTATACTTTTTTTAGACTATTGTTTTTCTTGGGACTATCATGTGAAGGACTTATGCAAGAGTTATGTGAAAGGTTATGGAACCTTTCATTTTAAAAAGCTGCCTTAGATAATTTATTGAATCTTGTTTAAAAAAGATAAATAAATGAATAAATTTGTTACAGAATCCGAGCCTTTAACAATGTGGATAGGTTTGTTGGAACAAAGGAGTTCTCGACCTGGATGGAGGCTGATGCTCCTGAGCTCAATGTTCCAACCATCTGGGAGACGGAGAAACAGCTCTCCCCAGTAGGTCTTTCTGTGTACCAGATGTTGGCTGTACAGGCCTTCAGACCCGATCGACTCTATGCGGCTGCTAACAACTTTGTGAGCAGTGTAAGTATTATAGTTTTGTTACCATCATCGTTTTTGTGTGTGGGGTGGATGGATATTAATTTAAGATTTGTGAATTTGTGTGTTGGTTGTGTATTTGATTGTGAAATTGGCAAATCTCCGTAGGAAATTTATCAAAGATTGTTGTTCTGTAGCATATCTGCTGTGTACTGTAAAATGATTAAGTTGGTTAGACTCCTAAAGAAATGAGAATATACATTTTCCAATTTTTGCTTTGACAGGTGCTAGGAGACAGCTTCTTGGCCATTGGAGAAAGAGAGGTGGACCTGACCAAGATCGTTGAAATGGAAGTGAAGGCTAACACCCCAGTCCTCATGTGTGCTGTACAAGGCTTTGATGCTTCAGCACGAGTGGATGACCTGGCTGCCGAATTGAACAAGCCCATGACCGCCATTGCTATTGGTTCTGCCGAGGGCTTCAGCCAAGCTGAAAAGGCCATCAATTCTGCTGTGAAGAATGGCAGGTGAGTAGCATGTGCAGCGCATAATTCCAAGAATGTCAGTGGCACTTGGAAAGTGATTGCAGGTAGAATTCAAGTGTTTTTATCTGATGCCACTTTTTACGATTATTATAAGAATGCTATTCTTTTTACAGGTGGGTAATGTTGAAGAACGTGCACTTGGCCCCAGGTTGGTTAGTGCAGCTGGAGAAGAAGTTGCACTCTTTGCATCCTCATCCACAATTCAGGCTGTTCCTCACCATGGAGATCACTCCACGCCTTCCTGTGAACTTCTGCGTGCTGGTCGAGTGTTTGTCTTTGAACCTCCTCCGGGTATCCGAGCCAACCTAATGAGGACGTTCAGCACGGTATGTGAATATCTGACATTATGAGGTATTTTTTATTTGTTTATTTATTACAAATAGCATTAGCAAACCAGCTAAATATTTATAAAACTTTTATCTCTTGACTGTAAATTCTGTAAATGATCCACTTTTTACATATGGCTAATGATCCAGTTTTATATTAGATATCTTATAATCCATTCTCATACCTGGTAAAATTATTAATTTGTTTCGTTTTGTTTCTCTAGGTCCCAGCATCTCGCATGATGCGTGCCCCAAGTGAGAGGGCTCGCCTCTACTTCCTCCTGGCTTGGTTCCATGCCATTACGCAAGAGCGACTGCGTTATGCGCCACTGGGTTGGGCTAAGTACTACGAGTTCAATGAGTCAGATTTGAGGGTGGCATGCGACACTCTTGATACTTGGATTGAGGCTACAGCTATGGTGAGAACTCCTTGCAAGTGTAGTGATATTGGCTTGTGGGTAATAAGTAAGCTACTCAGTACCAATATATATTATGTGAACTATTTAAAAGTAATAAAAAAAAAAAAAAATTGTGTATGGTATTATATCTTGTTATAAAAAGATAAAGTATTAACATTTACTCCAGAGAAACAAGTTGGAAAGTTAAAACCTTGATTTAATAAAGCCATATTTCTCTTGCAGGGTCGCACAAACCTCCCACCAGAAAAGGTACCATGGGATGCCCTGGCGACACTGATGTCTCAGTGTATCTATGGAGGCAAGATCGACAACGAGTTTGATCAGCGCCTCCTCACCTCTTTCCTCTCCAAGCTGTTCACACCCAAGAGCTTTGATCCTGATTTTGCTCTGGTCAGCAATGTTGATGGTGAGTATCATGAGATTTGATGCAGTATTTTATGAGAGAAACTTGTGCAAGATGAATATTCAGGGTATGTGTGCAATGGGGAGTATTTTTACAATTTCTTATTGTTGTGTATATATAGAATTTTCCCAACTCTTAGAGTCCTGATGCTCAGAATTTCTCTTGATTTTCCACTGACTACAATCTTTTTTTTTTCATATTTAACTATAACCTTCTCTCCCTCCTCATTTAACTGCAGGCAAGGATGGCCAGATCACAATGCCTGATGGTATCAGGAGAGATCAGTTCCTTCACTGGGTTGAATCTCTTAGTGACCGCCAGACGCCAACCTGGCTTGGGCTGCCCAACAACGCTGAGAAGGTCTTGCTTACCAACAAAGGTATGGCTTAGTTTCTTATTTATTTTATAATAAATGAATGATGATTAATGTAACAATTTTTGATAGATAGTTGAGAGTTGTAGAAAGACTTAGATGAACAAATTGTTTTTCAGGAACTGATATGTTGGGTAAACTGTTGAAGATGCAGGTTCTGGAGGATGATGATGAACTGGCATATGGAGGAGATGAGTCTCCTGGCACTGAGAGGAGGGAAGTTGAGGTACGAGGATGCTGTGGGAAAGTTCATGAATTGTATTTCTTAAATTTCAGCTTTTTGTTGTATTTTTTGCAAAAACATTTTATGGTAAAGATAGGATTATTTTAAAAGGTTTATTTGCTTCTTGTATCATGTAGTATTCATCAACAATCCATTTAATTTGCTATTTTTTCTGGATTGTAATTTTATTTATTTTATTTATTTTTTTCTTTGTAGGGACGTCCATCTTGGATGATTACGCTGAACCAGTCTGCTGTTACTTGGCTATCACTGCTGCCAGAACTGGTTATCACTCTGAGGCGCACAGTGGACAACATCAAGGATCCTCTGTATCGCTACTTTGAACGTGAAGTTAATTCCGGAGCTAAGCTTCTGCGCATTGTCAGGAATGATCTGAATGATGTCATTCTCATCTGCAAGGTATGTTGAATACATTCTGTGTGAAGGGCCATGAAAGGAGAAATGCATTTACCTGAAGATAATACTGTTTGATTTGTGGACACTTTCGGAGATTGGAAATAAGTAAATAGAAACTATTGCCATATTTTTATTTGTTTGTTTTGTAAGCTTGCAAATTAATTGGTAATGAATAGAAAATGAAGTAAGTTTCTTTTTCTTTAGGGTGAGAAGAAACAGACCAATTACCACCGAACAATGGTTAGCCTGCTCGTGAAGGGCATCATCCCTGATCAATGGAAACTGTACACTGTACCTCGAGGAGCCACAGTGAGTCAGTGGGTGACTGACTTTGCACAGAGAGTCAAGCAGCTGCAAGATATCTCTCAGCAAGTGGCACAGTTTGGTGCAGTGGAACTAAAGGTGGGGATTCCTTGTTCATTAAATCATTATTGCTTTTCTGTAGTACTGAGAAAAATATATGGTATTTGTATAACTTTTCCTCTTCTATCAAGAAAGTATATACAGACTTCTGACTTGTAATCATGGATCTTCATTGCTTTCAGAATGTGACCGTATGGCTTGGAGGTCTCTTCAATCCAGAAGCTTACATCACAGCTACAAGGCAGTGTGTAGCTCAGGCCAACTCCTGGTCTTTGGAGGAACTGACATTGGAAGTATCCATTGCCGATTCTGAGGGTCAGGTCACAGCTGCAGGCGGATTCAATATCAAGGGTAATGGGACTTTCCATTTTGTTTTCTGCTGAATGTGTGTGAAGAAAAATTGGTTCATTTTTATTCTTACAAACTTGTTAGTCTTTTGAGTTCTGCATATTCTTTGTGTAGAGCAGTGGTTCCTAACCTTTTTCATTCTGTGGACCCTGACCAATATATAATAGTCTCCATGGCATCTCTCCAAATTCAATTATTGCTATTATGAATAGTGTATTGGTATCAATAGCTATAGGACATGAATGCTTTATGGAAAGATTCCAATTTATTGACATATGAGATAATTATATATAGTTACTATCAGTAAGAAAAAACTCGGTTTAATTTGATGTCATAATTTTCATATTGCTCCATGGCCCCCCAAGAAAGTACCCCCAGGCTGGGAACCCCTGGTGTAGAAGAAAAGTAAATTTAACAGAAATATTTTACTGCTAACAATGCATATTTCTTTCTTTTCTTTTTGTAGGCTTGAAACTGCAAGGTGCCCTGTGCAAGAATAATGAACTACACCTCACACCAACTATCATGACGGAACTGGCAATGGTCACCCTTCAGTGGGTACACCTGGAGAGTACTGAAACAGACAAGATCACCCTGCCTGTCTACCTGAATGCCACCCGAACAGACCTGCTGTTTACAGTTGACTTGACAATGGCACCCAACCAGAGCACCCACAGCTTCTATGAACGTGGTGTGGCACTTCTGACTTCAACTAGTCTCAACTAATTCTGCAGATTTTCGGTTTTAATAAGTTTTAATTATGCAAAAGATTTCAACACATTCCTGAGAATTCTTATGTACTGATTTTTAATTAATTGGAAGATGCATAACCAAAGAATAAAAGGCTAATATAATTTTTGATGTTTATTTTAAACAAAATACAGAATTCCTTTAAATGAATGTATTTGCAATATCACAGGGCAGCATAAATGTGCCGCAAGAATGTCAAGTTCAAGGAAAGTAAAATCATGTGGGGAAAATTATATGTTTCATTAGTTTTTCATGACTTTGTCTTCTAGTTTGCTTGAAAATCCACTGGAAAAGTATTAACAATAATGCTTATCTTTTTTGCAAGATTTTATTATTTTATTTATTTATTTTTTGTCACTGAACAAATACCCATGGACTAAACTATCCATGAAACAATATGTGCAAGATAAGTACATTTACTTATTTGATTTCTAAAACAATATAATTTGCCCTGATTTTAAAGATTGTCAGATAATTTGTGCTATAAATACTTGTATTGTCTTTAGTGTTCTTTCTGCAGCAGATTATTTTTGTTAGAAAATAAACTGCCACAGGAGCCTGTGCAATTCACTTTTGGACGGGAGAAAATATACATAATGCACAGTAAATGGTACTCTTCCTGGTAAAACCGTATTGATACAGATGCTTGTATTTATAAACTTCACACCTGCCTTTCTCTACAGCACCATTGAAAGAACTGACTAGATCCATATGCACAACACCTACACTAACATCTTCATATTTATAGGGTGAATATTTCACATAAACTGAGATATGAGACCCTAAGAGTTGCCCATTTTACTTTTTTTTTTTTTTTTGTCTCAGGATACAAACAGATCCATGACACCAATAAAATAACCGTGACACCCTTGGCCACAGTAGAGTGCTTTTCCCCATTCTTAGAAGGATCCAAGGTATTCAAGTGACTTTCGAGGAAGGAATGCGAACCCGAGGACTAAGGGTCAGCATCTCAACTTCGGATGGGGGCGATAAGTCTCGGGAGGAGTGATCTGCAAAAATATGCTTGGAATTAGTTCAAAATGGTTGATGCAAAAGACATGGCTGTAAAATCTCATGGAGACCTTTATTTTAGTATCATCTTTAGCTTTTCAGAGATTTATTAGTGTTGAATTATATTATGTTTATATTATCCATAGATAAGAATATTAATCTATCAAAACAGTTGCTAAATGGTGAGTTACAGATTTTCTTACCTATTTATTTATATATATTTATGTGTCCTAATTATCAGATCCACAGATCTGTTTTGGGTATACATACATCATGCATTTCACCACACAATAAAATCCTCTGTCAAGTGCTGAAAATTAGAATGAAGGTCTTGTAGACCGATGGAAAAAGTGGACCTTGCTGTACATACATATGACCATGGCAAGACAGCTGGGCCCATGCTTATCAGACCAGCTCGTAAAGCAAAAGTGGGCAAGAGAAAATGACATTCTTTTACTTGCTGTAACTTTGATGCTGAGCGGATCTTCACTTTGTACTGACGGGAAAGAGAAACCGGGGGACAAAGGGAAAAAGTGGTAATAAGACTAACCGTGAACTTGTACTTTAGCCTGTAGTGGGAAGTGTTAGTGACTCATACAAAGCTACAGCTGTAAATTGGTGAAGTGGTTCAATACAGTACCTAGTGCTTCATTAAGCACAGGTCATGTGGTTGTAAGTGAGATCTTGTGTGCGCATGTTCACAAGTGTGGTTTTACCTCTTGCAACTTGAATACATTTATACTCATTAGCAAATGGATAGACAAAAATGGAATGTAAATGTAGTAACTACATACATTAAACTTGATTAATTTTCTTCAGTACGTCTCATAAGTTTAAAAATAGTTTCTTCAGGAGATAATTATATTTGTGTTGGAAAAAAATAGACCAACCCATTCAAAGTCTCAAACAATCCAACTATTTCAAACTTAAAAAAAAAAATAATGAAATATGTCTGTGTAATGAAAATTGTCTCAAAACTTGACTAACTGAACACATCCAAAAAAAACAACAACCAAATGTGAGTGACTCATTGAAAATCCAGTGAACCATAACTAGCTGCTTGTGATGGTGATCAGGAATAACATGATGACATACTTGGAATAATCTTTGAAGCTGAGGTAACAGATAAATGTATATGTTGATGCTTACACTAATCTACAATATGATTATTTTCGAGCATTGTATGTATGGAAAAATGTGTGTGTGTGTGTGTGTGTGTGTGTGTGTGTGTGTGTGTGGTGTGTGTGTGTGGGTTTTGTGTGTGTGTGTGTGTGTGTGTTCATGCGCGCGCGTGTGTTTAAGCGTATCTGTCTATGCGAGTGTGTGTGTTTGTGCGCGTGTGTGTATGTTGGTGTGTGTTTAGGCGTGTATGTGTGTTTAGGCGTGAGTGTGTCAATGCGGGTTTGTGTGTTTATGTGCGTGTATGTACTTATGATTTTGCGTGTGCGTATATGCGTGTGCGCGTGTTTATACGTGTGTATGTGTTTATGTGTTTGTGTGTGTGTTTATGCGTGTGTCTGTATTGTGTGTGTTGTGTGTGTGTGTGTGTGTTGTGTGTGTGTGTGTGTGTGTGTGTGTGTGTGTGTGTGTGTTGTGTGTGTGGGGTGTGCGTGTGCGTGTGCGTGTGCGTGTGCGTGTGCGTGTGCGTGTGCGTGTGCGTGTGTGTATTTATGCATGTGTTTATGCGTATGAGTGTGTGCATGTGTATATGTGAGTAAGTGTGATTGTGTATGTGTGTGTGTGTTTTGTCTGTTTGTAGCAGAATTTAGATGGAATGATAAAAAAGTTGATGAACGAAAAATAATAACTGAAATGATTATGAAGATGGTAAATAAATTTACAAGTTTAGGGGTAATTTAACTTATTCCTTTATCACTACTGTCATTACATTCATAATTATCGTAATAATGGCATACCGTTAAGATTGTTATTATTGTTATATTGCAATTAAAATCATAATAACTTTTATCATTATTTTTATTATGATCGTGATTATTATTATTATTATTATTATTATCATTATTATTATTATTATTTTCATAATCATTACTACTGTTATGATCTTTATTGTCAGTGATTTTCTTAATAGTCACTTTTATTACTTTCACTGGTTATTACTTTTACTCCATTATCATTGCCATCATTATCATTAGCGTTTTTATCATTATTATAATCAATGATTTCATCACTAGTCATAGTTTGACCTTCATTATTATTATTATTATTATCATTATTATTATCATTATTATTATTATTATTATTATTATTATTATTATCATTATCATCATCATCATCATCATCATCATCATCATCATCATCATCATCATCATCATCATCATCATCATCATCATCATCATCATCATCATTATCATTATCATTATCATTATCATTATCATTATCATTATCATATTATCTTATCATTATCATTTTATTATTT
>NC_051395.1:45533568-45536724 GCF_015228065.2 Penaeus monodon | reverse complement strand
AAGAAAATTGGTTCATTTTATTCTTACAACTTGTTATCTTTTGAGTCTGCAGTGGTATCAAAAAGCTCATGGCATCTCTCAATCATTATTGCTATTGAATAGTGTATTGGTATCATAGCTATAGGACAGATGCTTTATGGAAAGATTCCAATTTATTGACATATGAGATAATTATATATAGTTACTATCAGTAAGAAAAAACTCGGTTTAATTTGGTGTCATAATTTTCATATTGCTCCATGGCCCCCCAAGAAAGTACCCCCAGGCTGGGAACCCCTGGTGTAGAAGAAAAGTAAATTTAACAGAAATATTTTACTGCTAACAATGCATATTTCTTTCTTTTCTTTTTGTAGGCTTGAAACTGCAAGGTGCCCTGTGCAAGAATAATGAACTACACCTCACACCAACTATCATGACGGAACTGGCAATGGTCACCCTTCAGTGGGTACACCTGGAGAGTACTGAAACAGACAAGATCACCCTGCCTGTCTACCTGAATGCCACCCGAACAGACCTGCTGTTTACAGTTGACTTGACAATGGCACCCAACCAGAGCACCCACAGCTTCTATGAACGTGGTGTGGCACTTCTGACTTCAACTAGTCTCAACTAATTCTGCAGATTTTCGGTTTTAATAAGTTTTAATTATGCAAAAGATTTCAACACATTCCTGAGAATTCTTATGTACTGATTTTTAATTAATTGGAAGATGCATAACCAAAGAATAAAAGGCTAATATAATTTTTGATGTTTATTTTAAACAAAATACAGAATTCCTTTAAATGAATGTATTTGCAATATCACAGGGCAGCATAAATGTGCCGCAAGAATGTCAAAGTTCAAGGAAAGTAAAATCATGTGGGGAAAATTATATGTTTCATTAGTTTTTCATGACTTTGTCTTCTAGTTTGCTTGAAAATCCACTGGAAAAGTATTAACAATAATGCTTATCTTTCTTGCACCATTTTATTATTTTATTTATTTATTTTTTGTCACTGAACAAATACCCATGGACTAAACTATCCATGAAACAATATGTGCAAGATAAGTACATTTACTTATTTGATTTCTAAAACAATATAATTTGCCCTGATTTTAAAGATTGTCAGATAATTTGTGCTATAAATACTTGTATTGTCTTTAGTGTTCTTTCTGCAGCAGATTATTTTTGTTAGAAAATAAACTGCCACAGGAGCCTGTGCAATTCACTTTTGGACGGGAGAAAATATACATAATGCACAGTAAATGGTACTCTTCCTGGTAAAACCGTATTGATACAGATGCTTGTATTTATAAACTTCACACCTGCCTTTCTCTACAGCACCATTGAAAGAACTGACTAGATCCATATGCACAACACCTACACTAACATCTTCATATTTATAGGGTGAATATTTCACATAAACTGAGATATGAGACCCTAAGAGTTGCCCATTTTACTATTTTTTTTTTGTCTCAGGATACAAACATAGATCCATGACACCAATAAAATAACCGTGACACCCTTGGCCACAGTAGAGTGCTTTTCCCCATTCTTAGAAGGATCCAAGGTATTCAAGTGACTTTCGAGGAAGGAATGCGAACCCGAGGACTAAGGGTCAGCATCTCAACTTCGGATGGGGGCGATAAGTCTCGGGAGGAGTGATCTGCAAAAATATGCTTGGAATTAGTTCAAAATGGTTGATGCAAAAGACATGGCTGTAAAATCTCATGGAGACCTTTATTTTAGTATCATCTTTAGCTTTTCAGAGATTTATTAGTGTTGAATTATATTATGTTTATATTATCCATAGATAAGAATATTAATCTATCAAAACAGTTGCTAAATGGTGAGTTACAGATTTTCTTACCTATTTATTTATATATATTTATGTGTCCTAATTATCAGATCCACAGATCTGTTTTGGGTATACATACATCATGCATTTCACCACACAATAAAATCCTCTGTCAAGTGCTGAAAATTAGAATGAAGGTCTTGTAGACCGATGGAAATAGTGGACCTTGCTGTACATACATATGACCATGGCAAGACAGCTGGGCCCATGCTTATCAGACCAGCTCGTAAAGCAAAAGTGGGCAAGAGAAAATGACATTCTTTTACTTGCTGTAACTTTGATGCTGAGCGGATCTTCACTTTGTACTGACGGGAAAGAGAAACCGGGGGAACAAAGGGAAAAAGTGGTAATAAGACTAACCGTGAACTTGTACTTTAGCCTGTAGTGGGAAGTGTTAGTGACTCATACAAAGCTACAGCTGTAAATTGGTGAAGTGGTTCAATACAGTACCTAGTGCTTCATTAAGCACAGGTCATGTGGTTGTAAGTGAGATCTTGTGTGCGCATGTTCACAAGTGTGGTTTTACCTCTTGCAACTTGAATACATTTATACTCATTAGCAAATGGATAGACAAAAATGGAATGTAAATGTAGTAACTACATACATTAAACTTGATTAATTTTCTTCAGTACGTCTCATAAGTTTAAAAATAGTTTCTTCAGGAGATAATTATATTTGTGTTGGAAAAAAATAGACCAACCCATTCAAAGTCTCAAACAATCCAACTATTTCAAACTTAAAAAAAATAATACTGAAATATGTCTGTGTAATGAAAATTGTCTCAAAACTTGACTAACCGAACACATCCAAAAAAACAACAACCAAATGTGAGTGACTCATTGAAAATCCAGTGAACCATAACTAGCTGCTTGTGATGGTGATCAGGAATAACATGATGACATACTTGGAATAATCTTTGAAGCTGAGGTAACAGATAAATGTATATGTTGATGCTTACTCTAATCTACAATATGATTATTTTCGAGCATTGTATGTATGGAAAAATGTGTGTGTGTGTGTGTGTGTGTGTGTGTGTGTGTGTGTGTGTGTGTGTGTGTGTGTGTGTGTGTGTGTGTGTGTGTGTGTGTGTGTGTGTGTGTGTGTGTGTGTGTGTGTGTGTTCATGCGCGCGCGTGTGTTTAAGCGTATCTGTCTATGCGAGTGTGTGTTTTTGTGCGCGTGTGTGTATGTTGGTGTGTGTTTAGGCGTGTATGTGTGTTTAGGCGTGAGTGTGTCAATGCGGGTTTGTGTGTTTATGTGCGTGTATGTACTTATGATTTTGCGTTGCGTATATGCGTGTGCGCGTGTTTATACGTGTG
>NC_051395.1:45521068-45528568 GCF_015228065.2 Penaeus monodon | reverse complement strand
GGAAGGAGAGGAGATATATGGAAGAGGATGAGGTAGAGATGAAGAAATGGGTATTATTACTATTATCAGTAGTAGTAGGAGTAATAGTAGATGTAGAAATAGAAATAGTAGTAGTGGTAGTAGTAGTGGAAGTAGTAGTAGTAGTAGTAGTAGTAGTAGTAGTAGTAGTAGTAATAATAGTAGTAAAGTAATAGTAGTAGCAGAAGTAGTAATAGCAATTGTAGTAACAGTGACAAGTGGTAAAAAAGGGTAACAGAAGACAAAAGAGAGAGAGAAAGAAGAGGCGAAGGTAAGACCGTGATAATAATGAGAGCGAGCTCAATGCTGATGTGCTAATATTCATTCCTAAAAGGCGTCCCTAGTGCGATGCATAATGCTTTAAATCTATGTCTCACCCAGAATGACGTAAGGTGATAGTCCTCTGCCACAAAGCTAAGTACCTTCCTGCTCTCTTTTTTTGTGACTCTCTATAATCTTAAGTGTTCTGGTTGTCATGTGTTGTCACAACAACCTGACGAGGTCGACTTTACTGATGGGACGACAAACTAGCGTAGTAACCCCTTGTGGTCTACATTATTGGCATCTTGTTTTCTTCTAGTAACTGTCTACGTAATACGATGCACAAGATGTCGTTTGTATTCTGACACTGGATTTGATTTTAGTGTTTTTAGTGTTCTCTTTAGAAAATGAGAATCTAGTCGTTTCTAACTACTGAAGAGAGAATTTTGGTGACGAAAAGCTCCCTACAAGTGTTATTTATAATTATTATTTTTTTCCGAAAACGAAACTGTAGGATTGGTGTCTATGATGTATGACTAGGAAGACCACTGTAGTCTCTGTATACATAGTTTTTTTTTTTCTTTACGGAGTTTGTTTTATATTTGCTCTTTTTTAGACACTCTTTCATGGCCACGAGAGTTCACGATAATTTAGAACTGGGATCCTGGACCTGAAAAAAAGGAAGAGTGAGGAGAAAAAAAGAAAAAAAAAATCACACACACTTCCTCCTCTGCAACTCCGACAAGACAATGAGATAAAGCCAGAAAGAAAAATAAGAAGAAACAAAAGAAGGTTCTCAACACGTAAGCTACAAGAAAGAAAATAAAAGAAAAAAAAAAGAAAAAAAGAAATCCACCTCCTCCCTCTGTACCCCTCCCTTTCCCCCTGAGGCAAACTTCCCCTACAGATACGCTACCTCTTCGTGGTGTTGAGCCCCGGGGACATGCTCTTGCTCTTGACCGGCGGCCGCCTCACAGCTGGGAGCCCTGACGTGTCTTCGCCGTCCCAGCTGTTCCTCCGGCCGCCGCTGCTCCGGCCGCCGCTGCCCCCGCCAGAGGCGCTGAGGTCGTTCATGCTGGTTGTGGAAAAGGCGTTAGGGCTTGTGTTGGCTTCTGGCGTCTATCGATGCATGTGGATATCCATAAGTTAATGGATGAGTAAATACATATATGTACTCACACACAGGTATTATCATTATATATATTACATATTTGTACACATAAATAAATATATTATATATATATATATATATATATATATATATATATATATATATATATGTGTGTGTGTGTGTGTGAGTGTGTGTGTGTGTGTGTGTGTGTGTGTGTGTGTGTGTGTGTGTGTGTGTGTGTGTGTGTGTGTGTGTGTGTTGTGTGTGTGTGTGGTGTGTGTTTATATATATATATATATATATATATATATATATATATATATTTATGTATTTATAATATATATATGTATATATTATCTATCTATCTATCTATCTATCTATCTATCTATATACACACACACACACACACACACACACACACACAACACACACACACACACACACACACACACACACACACACACACACACACACACGTGCGCGCGTGCGTGTACATGCACCCCCCACCTCTTCCCGATTCTCCTCCTCTCGAGCTCCTTGTTGATGGAGTCCGGGAGGCGGTTGCCCTTCCGTGGCGAGCCCTTGCCTTCGGCCACACTGCGCCCCCTGCTGCCCGGCGTCGACCTGCTCGTGCCCGGCGTGGAGCGACTCGTGCCCGGCGATTCCTGAAACGCGTTGGCTGCGTGAACGCTTTTCGGGGTATGGTATGGGTATGGATTATGTTTTTATTATTTATTTATTTATTTATTTTAATTCTCGTCATACGAGAGGGACTTGATTTGTTGATTTTTTTTAATATATAGCTGTTTTTATTTTTCTCTCGATTTCTTTATCGAAATGTTGAAGGGAATAGGAGTATTCCTGTCTTTTTTTTATCGATTTTTGTTCGTTTCTCGTAAAGTGGAAAGGTTTGACTGCGTGCTTTTTATTATTATTATTATTGTTTTTTTTTTGCTGCTTTGTTTTATTTTTTTCTCTCTCTCGTAATGAGGAAGGAATTTGGTTTATTGTTTTTTTTTCTTGTGTCGATCATTTATAACAGATGAAATGTGGAAGGAATTTCGTTAAAACAAATTAATGAATACAAAGAACCAACATCATAACATCCCTCTCATACAACATCCACTCATCCTCACAAAATAAGATGATAATAAATACATGAATATGTAAACAAAACACAAATAACTTCCGTACAGACACACACACACACACATGCACGAAAAAAAAAAGAAAAAAAAGAAAAAAAATATAAGCAATACAACCCCCCCCACACAAAACAAACAAACACACAAGCAGCTACAGAAGAAAACCAACAACAGAAAAAAAAACGACAAACAAACCGACAAACAAAGCCAGCGTACCCTCCTTCGGCTGGTATCGTTGAGCGGGTTGACCCACACTTGCGAGGAGGGGGACGTGGGGAGGGAATGCGCCCGTCCTGCCGAGTCTAGAACTTCCCCGGCTGTTGTGACACGCTGCGTGGGGGGGCGGGGGGTCATGCTGTTCGGGGGAGATGGGGGGGGGAGAAAAAAAGAAGAGAAGGTGGGGAGATTAGTTTTATATCTATCTAACCTTCTATGTATCTGTCTGTTTGTCTCTCTTTATATATATATATATATATATATATGTGAGGTGGTGAAGGTGTGGATTTGTAGTGAGCTATGTCTCTGGGGGTTTTGCGTTGAATTGGTTGGTTATTTTTGGTTGTGGTTTGGGTTGTGGTGATTCGTGTGGTTGTGTGGGTATGTGCGTATAGTTATTGATATACATGGATTGTATTTATCTATACATATGCATGTATATGTATGTATGCATACACATACACGCACACACAGATAAGCAAAGACACACACACACACACACACACACACACACACACACACACACACACACACACACACACACACACACACACACACACACACACACACACACACACACACACACACACACACACGTGAACGTCCCACCCTCTTTCAAAACAAAAACACTCAACTCCCCTGCTATAATATAATATAATATGACACAATGCAATATAAATAATACAAGGCAATACAATACAATATAATTCTAACACCACACTTAACAATCTAAGAAACTAATCGAAAAACAAAATATTAATAAATCCTAAACGACTCTTGAAAAAAATACTCACTCCTTTTCGTCTTTAGAATCAGAACTCGTTCCACTGAAACGAAACATGCATTGCAAAGTAAGTGTTTCGTGACACAGCTCTCTAGTGAATTATGCATTTGCTGAAGTTGCAAAGGAGATCTACTTTAACAGAGAAGAGGAATATGGCAATTTGAAGATGCAAATACAGAAGTTGCAAGGAGATGTAGTTTATAAAGAGGAACATGACAATTATACGATGCAGTTGCAGAAGTTGCAAGGAGATCTACAGTACTTTATGAAAAAATGAATATTGCAGCTATGAGATGCATTTTGCAAAAGTTGCACGGAGATCTGTTGACTCAAGGAGATAAATACTATAATTATAAAACCTACAGAGCAATGGTCATGCTTGAGAAGTTGAAAGGTTAATGCAAGCAATAATTACAAGAAAAAAAGGAGACTGTGATATGTTTATAAGCTTTAATTGCATTGTTGTTTTTTACTTCTATCATCATCATTTTCTTCTTGTTTTTGCGTTTTATACGGTAAATTAGTAGACACAAAATAAAGAAAAAAAGAGAAATGTTAATTAGCATACAAAATTTACAGTCGTTATTATTTCATGCCAAATCATCTTCATAATTACTGACCATCAGATCTAAATCAAGCAAATTTACATTTCTCATGCAAAGCAACCTACAGTACTAGGGATATTTTATTACTGCTGTGATTACATTTATTAAAAAAAAAAAAATATATATATATATATACATACATATACATATATATATATATATATATATATATATATATATATTATATATATATATATATATATATATATATATATATGTATATATATATACACACATACTGTATGTCTTTAAAACATGCTTGGAAAATTTAAAAGCAAGGAAGGTGTAATTAGACGAAATTAATTAAGGAAATGTAAAATGAAGGGAGAAGATGAATAAATCTAGTGGAATAAGGCAGATAATGGAGAGAATAAAGAATACATAAATTACGATAAGAATAAAGACGAGAGTAAGGATAATGACAAAAAAAAAAATAATAATAATAAAAATAAAAAAGGAGGAAAAGATAAAACATGATAAAAATAAAAATCTTTGATTGGATAATGAAGATGGTAGGCAAATGCCGGTAATAAAAATAATAAAGATAATAATAATGATAATAATGATAATCATTAAAGCAACACAAATAATAACGATAATAAGAACAACAATAAAACGAGAAAATAGATAAGCTTGCAAGAAAAACATTACCTCGATAGTTCTTGCAATTTCTTCAGAAGGCGCTCATTTTCCTTGCACACGAGGTCCTGGTCACGCACAAGGGTTGCCATTGCATCCTTGCAATAAAAAATATATATTAGACACCATTTTGTTCTAGCTTATTATTTTTTTTTCATCCAAGCCCTGTGAAATCTTGCGAGGGACGATTACAGTAATAACAATGTTGATTATGTTACTTATAGTTGTAATAATGATGATGTCGTATATGCTACTACTATGACTTCTACTACTAATACTACTATTAATAGTAATACTACTACTACCAGTACTAGTAGCAACAATAATGACAATGACAATGGCAATGACGATGATAATGATAATTATGATGATGATGATGATGATATTACAATAATAATAATAATAATAATAATAATAATAATATAATAATAATAATAATAATAATATATAATAATAATAATAATAAATAATAATAAAATAATAATAATAATAATAATAATAATAATAATAATAATAATAATATAATAATAAACAATATAATATACATATCAAATAAACAATGATAAACACACTGATCAACAAAAAAAAAAACAATAACATAACATTAATAACATCAATAATAAGACAATATAATCAACAATCAATAAACTGAAAACAACATAATATAAAAAAACTTACCAACAGACCTTGTTCCTTCCTGAACCATTGTATACATATAAAGTATTGAAACAATTGATCAGTTCTGTATTCATGTCGTTACTTATCCTTGTACTTCCCTTGCGAACGGCTCGGTGGGGTTCTGGGAGGTGTAGAGGGGGAAAAACGTATGTGATAATATATATTTGTAATCAATGTAGTATAGTATAGTATAATAACATAAGATCCTTCAGCATGGTGGGAGTGTTCTGTGGGGTGTACTGAGGGAATTCGCGACTGTAAGTGTGATTATTTGTTTTAGGATGTGATATAGTGTAGTGATAGTGCATAATGGAGTTTTCAGTTGATTATTCTGTGGGTATGGGGTAATGTGTCGGATATACTGAGGATTGTGGGAAGTTTTAGGATGGTGTATGTAGGTGTAGTGTGTTGGTGTTGTGGGTGGTTTCAGGTTCTTATTATCTGTGTGTATGTGGATGTAGTGCAGTGAGTATTGTGGACAATTTTAGGTGGGTATGGTGTAGTGAGTATACTGAGGATTGTGGAAAGTTTTTAGGATGGTGTGTGTGGATGAAATATGTGGGTATTGGTGGGAAATTTATTGGTTCGTATTGTCTGTGGGTGGTGTTTGTGGATGTGGTATGTGGGTATTGTCGGGGGTTTCAAGTATGCTTGTGGATGGGGCATGTTATTGAATGTTACTGTGGGGGTATGTGGGGAAAATTTCAAGTTCACAATGCTTGATGATGTTTGTGGATTTACTGTGAGAATGAGTACTGCTAAAAGCTGGTGTTTGTGGATGCAGGAATATATGTCTTTTGTGTAAAAGAACAAAAAAATTGAGGACATTTTGACTCTGATAATCTAAAACACTTTGTTTCTAAACATTCTCTACCTCAATGCTCAAGTATCTTTTCTTTGCCAATGCTGCAAACACTCCTTTAACATCTGCAATTTACAAAACCTAAAAAAACATCCAAAGAAAGTCCAAAAAAGGGGGGCAAAAAACATACCCATTCTCGAACCATCTTCCTCCGTTATAGTTGCTGAGTCATTCCCACTGAGTATCTTGGCTCGGTCTAACTTCGGAAGGGCCTCTCCTGTGGGACGTCGATAGATAATTGATATATTTGAATCGATACAGGGTCGTCGATATGTATTATTTGTTTCATGCTTAGTTTTGAGAAATTCAAAGGTATCTTTCTGGCTCACAAAACTAACGACGGATTCTCATCAACATACTTTTTTAAGATTATAATTTCATAAAGCTTCATGCAGTGTAAATGATCAAAAAATTATTCAGGATATTTTATCGGAGTCAGAATCCATAAAAAAAAATAATGATCCAAAAAATATCTTATAAAAAAAACTGAATTTATCTATGCAATAATTGATCTAAAGGAATTAATCCAAAATAGTATCCATCTTTTAAAAATTAACCAATTCAGAATTTATCCAAAATAAATAATTAATAAATCATTGACCTAAAACAAACCTAGACGGTGTGTATGTAAAAAATAATGCAAAGCCAGAATTCATCTAAAATAATTAACTCAAAACCAGGATTTCTGTAAAAAAAAAAAAAAGAAAAAAAAAGAAAGAGTAAAAACAAAAAGCCAGAATTCTTCTAAAATAACGACCCCCCCCCCCCCAAAAAAAAAAAAAAAAAAAATATATATATATATGATAACAATAATTGAATAAAGAAACAAAGAAATGAAAATGAGAATCAACAACAACAACAATAAAATAATAATGATAATAACAATAATAATAATAATAATAATAATAATAATGATAATAATAATAATAATAATAATAATAATAATGATAATAATAATAATGATAATAATAATAATAATAATAGTAATAATGATAATAGTAATAAAAATAATGATAATAATAATAATAATAATAGTAATAATGATAATAGTAATAATAATAATGATAAACCTGAATTGACCCGAACGAGCGACTGTCACCTTGGTTGCTCTCTTGGACGTCGGCGAGATCGAGGAGCATCTTGAGGTGAGCGTTCTCCTCCCGCAGCAGACTCACTTCCCG
>NC_051395.1:45508568-45511068 GCF_015228065.2 Penaeus monodon | reverse complement strand
AAAGAACACGAAAAAAAAAAAAAAAAAACAAAAAAAAAAAAAGAAGAAGAGAAAGAAAAAGATCACTCACCAAGCACCATGAGGGACTTGTTGAAGAAGGAAAAGTACACAAAAAAAAAAAAAAAAGCAGAAAAAGAAGAGAGAGAAAAAGATCACTCACCAAGCACCATGAGGGACTTGTTAATGTTGTTGGCCTCCTCGAGCGTCTTGCCCTCCGAGTTGGTCTTCTTGGTCATCTCCGAGCCGGCGAGGTCCACGAAGTTGATTTTGCCGTTGCGGGTGATGTACACGCCGTCGTCGGCCTGGGGGGGGGGGAGGCTGCGCGTTAGGTGGGCGGAAGTAGGGCTGTTTGGGAAAAGAGGATGGGTGGGAAGGAAGGATGGGTGTTTGGGAGAAGAGGATGGGTGTTTGGGAGACGAGGATGGGTGTTTGGGAAGGAAGTAGGGCTGTTTGGGAAGCGAGGATGGGTGGGAAGGAAGGATGGGTGTTTGGGAAACGAGGATGGGTGTTTTGGAGACGAGGATGGGTGTTTGGGAAGGAAGTAGGGCTGTTTGGGAAGCGAGGATGGGTGGGAAGGAAGGATGGGTGTTTGGGAAAAGAGGATGGGTGTTTGGGAAAAGAGGATGGGTGTTTGGGAAAAGAGGATGGGTGTTTAGGAAAAGAGGATGGGTGTTTGGGAAAAGAGGATGGGTGTTTGGGAAAAGAGGATGGGTGTTTAGGAAAAGAGGATGGGTGTTTGGGAAAAGAGGATGGGTGTTTGGGAAAAGAGGATGGGTGTTTGGGAAGCGAGGATGGGTGTTTGTGGCATGATCATATTCGTGACATGAAGATGGTTGATTGTGAAATGTATTCGTGACATGAGAATGATGTTTGCAAGGTTTAGTGAAGTTATCTGTGAGTAGTAGGAGATAGTTGTGAAATGAAGTTATATAGGAATACAAGTTGTTTGTGAAGCGTGAAGTTATCCGCTTAAAGATGAAGTTATTTGTTTTATTACCAAACTAACCATTTCTTAATCGGAGAAAATGTAGAGATAGACATGAATAAGGATGAATAACTTCATTTCCATCCATGCCTTTTCTACATCTGTCATATAAATGTTTATATACAGGCTTGCATTTTTATTTCTCAGGGAGGAAAGTTTATACTAAAACTTATCTTTCTGCTGATCAGGAAAAAAAGTTTATCTCTAAGCTTACCGTTTTGATTATCAGGAAATAAAATATATATTGAAAAAAAAATCCAACTTAACACTTTTTTTTTTCTCTCTTTTTTTTTTTAAATAAAGGAGAGAAGTTGAAATCTATACTAAACGGACATCCAAATTCATTTTTTTTTGTTTATAATAGAAATTTCATATCCAAACTCACCTCTTTACCTGTAAATCTGACAAAGCCACTTTTTTATTTATTTATAATGAGAAATTTATAATCCAAACTAACTATTATATATATATATAAGAAAACCTGACATTCAAATTCACCTTTTTATTTATTGGAAAAAAAGTAACCTCCAATTTACCTTTTTATTCATAAGGAAAATTCATAATCCAAACTTACCTCTTTATCTCCAAGAAAACATGATATCCAAATTTCTTCTTCTTATTATTATTATTAAAATTTCTTAAAATTAAGATAAAAATTTCTTAAAATTCAAATTTCTTCTTCTTATTATTATTATCTCCAAGAAAACATAATATCCAAATTGAAGTTAATATCCAAACTTACCTATTTGCCTATAACCCAACTTGCCTTCTTATTGATTAGAACAAACCCTCTTTATCCATAAGAAAGAGATATCCAAATTCACAATCCAAACTTAACTCATAAAAAAAAGAAACATACATCCAACTTCCATCATTATTTATAAGGGAAATTCATATCCAAACAAATCTATCTACAATTGAAAAAAAAGATCCGCCTTTTTATGCAAAACACGAAGATTTATAGTCCAAACTTACCTTTTTCTCAGACGTAATGTTGACCGAGAGAATGGTGTGGCTGCGAGAGGAGTATTCATTCATGTTGTGAGAGGCGATGGCACGATTTCGCAGGCCTAATGGGACACAGAGAATTGCTATTATTATTGCTGTTATTGATATTATCATTATTATTAGTATTATCATTGGCGTTATCATTCTTCT
The DNA here is from genome assembly GCF_015228065.2 of Penaeus monodon. Lineage (NCBI taxonomy): Eukaryota > Metazoa > Arthropoda > Malacostraca > Decapoda > Penaeidae > Penaeus > Penaeus monodon. Next base: position 45,508,925 of record NC_051395.1, on the reverse strand, counting down.
TCTTCTTCTTCTTCTTCTTATTATTATTATTATTATTATTATCATTGCCATTATCATCATCAATATCATCATCATCATCATCAACAGCAACAACAATAATAATAATAATAATTATCATTATTATTATTACTATTATTAGTACTATTAGTTGTAGTGATATTATTAGTAGTAGCACTAGTAGTGTTATTATTATTACTGTTGATACTGCTATAATTAACATCGTCATCACTTTTACTGTTATTATCATTATTGTTATTTATTACTTTCCCGCTTTTATTTTATTTTTTACCCATCGTCCCTATTACATTGTTATCTTTTGTATTTTGTTTTTTTGGGGTTTCCCCCTTAAGATATGTC
>NC_051395.1:45498568-45501068 GCF_015228065.2 Penaeus monodon | reverse complement strand
TATTTATTTATTTATTGTGATTATTATTATTATTATTATTATTATTATTATTATCATTATTATTATTATTACTATTATTATTATTAATATTATTATCATTATTAATATTATTATTATCATCACTATCATTATTATTATTATTTATTACTATCATTATTATCATTATTATTATTACTATTATTATTATTATTATTATTATTATTATTATCATTAAATTTTTTTTTCTTCTTAATGTGTTCATCGTTTCATGCTATTTACCTTTTCGTTGTAGATCTCGAGGTACGAGGCAGTGAGGGTGAATTCCTGGTCTTCCCGGCTCTGCAGTTGGCTGAACAGGTAGACGAACGACCGGAAAATCAGGCCGTGTTCTTCGGAGAACAAGTGGGGTCCCTTCTCGAACTGCCGAGGGGGAGGGAGAGTGGGGTAAGTTAGGCTAAGTTTTTTTTTTTCTTTCTTACTTTCTTTCTTTTCTTGTTTTTGTCTTTTTTTACTTTTTCGTTTTTTTTTTTTTTTTTAGTTTCTCGAGGTCGTTGACTGGAAGGGGAGGGGGGGGGAGTAGGAAGGTGAGTGAAAGGAGGGAAGGGGGTGAGGAAGGAAGGGAGGAAAGAAAGGAAGGGAGGAGGGAAGGAAGGAAGGGAGGAAGGAAGGGAGGAAGGAAGAAAGGGAGGGGGAAGGGAGGGAGGAGAGAAGGAAGGAGGGAGGAAGGAAGGGAGGGAGGAGGAAGGGAGGGAGGGAGGTAGGGAGGGGGAAGAAAGGAAGAGGGAAAGAAGGGAGGGGAGAAGGAAGGGAGGGAGGAAAGAAGGGAGGAGGAAGGAAGGAAGAGGGAGGGACGGAGCAAAGGAGGGCTGGGGGGAGGAGGGGAGGTAGGGAGGAGAGAGACTGGGGGAGGAAAGTGGTTGGGGAGGAAGAGAGGACAAAATGCGAATGGGAATTGAGGGGGAAAAGAGGGGAGGGAGGAGGCTTGGGATAAAGGAAGGGTGAGTGAAGGAAGACGAAAGAGAAGGAAAAGATTGGGGAAGGAAAGGAGGGAGAAAAGAAAGATCAAAGAGTTTGGGCGAAGGAAAGGGAGGAAGGAGAGGAAGGCAAAAGTGGAAGGGGAAGAGTGGAGAAGCGAAAGAAAAAGGAGTGAAGAAGGGTTGGGGAGATAGACAAAGAAGGAGGAAGGGGGGGGGGGAGAAAGGGTTTGAGAGTGGAAGAAGGGAGCAGAAGGAGAAGGAAAAGAAGTTGCGAAAAGGGGTAAGGAGAGGGGGTGAGAATAAACGGGGCAGGGAAGGACATGAAAATATCTTAATAAACTGAAGTGCTAAACTGGGTGATGGGAGACTGATAAAGATGGGAGATAAGAAATAAACCAAGAGGAACGAGAGGAAGAGGAAGGTAATGGATAAAATCAAGATACAAATGATACAAGTAGAGAAAAGGAATGAAGAGAGAGAGAAGAAAGGAAAACATAAATACGAAAATAATGCGAAGATAGGCCTATATCCATATTGTAAAAGAGCTAGAATTTAAAAAAATAAATAAATAATAATAATAATAATAATAATATACAGCACATGCACAAGTTATTATACAGGAAGATAACATGCTATACCTACGATACAGCAGATATTACAGCAATAGGTACAAAAAAAAAAATGTAGGTTGAAATGACTACAAGCAGTAGCGGTAAACCCCCCCCCCCCATCCTCCCTCTCCCTTTGCTTTATCTGTGCTTCAAGGCAGAGCGCTAGACCGTTTTTTTATGGATCAAAATGCGTGTGGCACTTGCCCCGTCGTATCAGTATAAAAAGTCTGTCATTTGTGTCAATTCTCAGTGTCGCTTCTACAAGATTGGCTTGCCTTTTTTTTTTTTTACCTTGGGTGTTCGGTTAATAGAAATAAATCCCTTTTCACTGACTTGGTTCACACACAAAAAAGAAAAAAAAAATCAGGTTTTCTATGTGGAATAACTCCATATCTGTTTTAAGGAACAACGCATTTTGTGTAGGAAAATCACACTTGGAAATTTTGTATCTGCCGCCTTCAATTTCAACATGGCGGCCTCGTCTTAAAATATACAGATAAATAGATAAGTAAACACAAATAATAAAACAAGAATAAATAGATAAAATAAAGTATGCAAATGTTGATAGCCGATTTTCTCTCTGTGGTGTGGCAACTAGCAATATCGAATAAACAACAGATTTTTAATGATACCACTAGTCTTTAGCGAAAACCTTTGATTATTGTGGAACGATCGTGGATGTTTACCTGCGACTTAAAATAAGGAAGAAGTTATGAAATTTTAAAGGAAAAATGTTGTTTGTGTTATCGAAGGTCTCATTAGAAATAATAGCATCCAATGGTTTAAAAATATATGATAAGTATCTTAAGTATTTTTTTTTTTATGATATTATCTCGTCTCTGAAATACGTTAGAAGGTAATGTCTACAATAAATTATGATAAATAAAAAGTCTTGTAAACATAAAAGGATTAACAAAATACATTAAAGCAAAA
>NC_051395.1:45491068-45493568 GCF_015228065.2 Penaeus monodon | reverse complement strand
ATATATATATATATATATTATCATATAATATATATATAATATATATATATATATATATATATATATATATATATATATATATATATATATATAAAGTGAAATAATAAATAATGATATTCACCATCGTCATGACAACCCAAAAAGGTATGCACAGCACAGGCAGGCGCGGTGGGTGTGAGAGATATCGGTTGGGGGTCGGATTCCCACCTTGCCCCCTACCCCTCTCCCCCTCCTGCCCCCTCCTCCTCTTCCCCCCCTTCCCCCTCCCCCCCTCTCTCTCTCTCCTCCTCCTCCCCCCTCCCCCTCTCCGCCACTGGACTAAACTAGAACGGTGTTATTGATTGAAGTGCTGTTATGCCATACCTTAGGTGTGAGGGAGTGTGTGTGTGTGTGTGTGTGTGTGTGTGTGTGTGTGTGTGTGTGTGTGTGTGTGTGTGTGTGTGTGTGTGTGTGTGTGTGTGTGTGTGTGTGTGTGTGTGTGTGTGTGTTACGCGCGCGCCTGTATGTATACATGCATAAATAAATAATAATATCATTCATAACAACAATAATATATATATATATATATATATATATATATATAAAATACATAATCTTATTTATCTGTATTAGTATATACAAACATACAAATATACGTTTACATAAGTATTCACATACGTAGTTTGGCCTATAGAGCGACCGACTGATATACGAACGAAATAAGCGACAGAGAAGTGTTATGAATAATATATGCTTATTTTGAAAGAGAAAATATGAACAAATAGAGAGAGGGAGAGGGAGAGGGACAGATAGATAGATAGATAGATAGATAGATAGAGAGAGAGAGAGAGAGAGAGAGAGGAGAGAAGAGAGAGAGAGAGAGGAGAGAGAGAGAGAGAGAGAGAGAGAGAGAGAGACAGAGAGAGAGAGAGAGAGAGAGAGAGGAAGAGAGAGAGAGAGAGAGAGAGAGAGAGAGAGAGAAAGGAATGTAATTTATGTACAAATAGATACGGCTAACACATGCAAATATTCTACAAAAAGTAGAGGAAAAAAAGAGAAGAATAAAAAGGTGAAATATGTCTCACCTCTATTTCTAATTGTCTAAAAAAATAATAATAATAATTACAAGATAGAGAAACAAAAATGAAGTATATGGCCACTAGTACTTAGCCTTCCTTATAAGAAAAAAAAATCGCCAACAAAAGGAAATTGCGCGTCTTGAATTATGGGTAAAAATGAAAAAAAAAAGTAGTGATGGTCATGAGGATGGTAATGTATCGATGGTCATGGTCATGAGGATGGTAGTATTATATATAAAAAAAATTTTTTTTTCTTTTTTCGCCAACAAAAAGAAATTGCGCTTCTTGAATTATGGGCAAAAAAAAAAAAAAAAATGTAGAGATAGTGATGAGGATGGTGGTGATGAGAGTGATGAATAATTACCATCATCAGCATCAAGATAAAGATAACAGCATCAAGATAAAGATAATGGCATCAAGATAAAAGATAACAGCAGCAAAACCGGCCAATACGACTCATCCTCGTCGCTTGTCCGAAACACTGACGCACGACCACGGCTTCGCGATTTACACAAAAGCGGACAATAAAAAAAAAGCACCAAAAAGCGACAAAAAGCTGAACAAGAAACAAATTTAAAAAAATCCCAGCAAATGTTGTTGTTGTTTTGGCCCTGAAATAAGCCTTAAAATCACTCACCCGAAAGAAATCAGACCTGGGTTGCTGTTTCTTAAGTTCTCGGCCGGTGATGGTCGGCAAGGATTTGCGAGATGTATAGTACTAAGGGGGGATGGGGGAGGGGGAGGGGGGGGTGTCAAGAGAAGGGGAAGGGGAGGGGTGGGGGGGGCGAGAGAAAAACAAAATGGAGGATAAGTGTTTTTTATTTTATTTTTTTTCTTTGATTAAAATAATTGGATTATGGTCAGTATATATTATGTTTAACATAGGTGTCAGATTTATGTGACATTTTTCATTTCCTCGATATATATATATGTATATATTATATATATATATATATACACATATATATACATTATATATATATATATATATTATATAATATATCTATATATATATATATATATATATATATACACACACATATATATACATTATATATATATATATATACATATACATATATATATTGTATATATATATTATGTATAGAATATATATACCATATAACAATATATGGTATATATACATATATATACCTATCTATATATGTGTGTGTGTATATATATATATTATATATATATACATATAATACAATAATAATTATAATATATATATATATATATTAGACTATATATATATATATATATTTATAATTTTGGGTCAGGAGACCTACTTACCATTGCTAGCAATATAAGCTTCACAATACAAATACTGCGATATAAAAAAAGGGCAAAGGACAAAGAGAGAAGTGGAAAAAGACCAACTCCAGTCCACGGCACCCGAACCCTGTATCGAAAATGTCACACATAAAAAAAAAAGTATA
>NC_051395.1:45478568-45481068 GCF_015228065.2 Penaeus monodon | reverse complement strand
CACACACGACACAACATCCACACACATATATATATATATATATATATATATATATTTTATATATATATATATATATATATATATATATATATATATATATGTACATATACACATATATCCACACAGTGTGTATATACAGTATACACACATATATGCACACAAAGAAAGAGAATTAACCCTAGAAATAGCCAAAAAAAATCACGAAGAAGGAAAGTGGAATCTGCTCCCGCGCGATCCGCAGTAAGGCCACACAAAAAAAGTACAAAATGTCTACAGAAACATACACGAAAAAATGTCTAAATTCACTATCGATTTAAGTAAACCATTCCTATGACGGGTACGCATGCCCTCGTTCCCATAAATAAGCGTGTTGAGGCATTATTCACGCCTGGAAAATATCAACCTCCCAAACAAAAGACGGTTGTTTTGCGCATTCTGAGCTCGTCGTGTTTCGCAGCGCCTTCGTGTTTATGAAGAATTCTGAGTGCATATATATTCCCGCGTAATGCACCCGCGCGAGGGGAACTAATCTACTAAACTACTAGTTCTTTTCCCCTCTTCCTTTTCCGTTCATCGTCTATATCTCTCGTCTTCCTAATCCTTACTTACTCCAGTCACGCATTTTTCCATCCATCTCCCTTCCTCTATTTCTCATTCTTTTTCCCTTCGCGGTTTTCCTTCTCCGTCGCTTCCTTCTCGATTTTTTTTTTCGAGAAATAAAAAATATTGGGGACATTTTTATTACCCACGAAAGGGTGAAGCAAAGGGGGTGAGAGGGAAGAGGAGGGAAGAAATGTGAGGGTAAAGGACGAAGGAGAGGGAAGAAAGGAAGGTTAAAGGAAGGGAGAAGGAGAGGGAAGAAGAGAAGGTTAAAGGAAGGGAGAAGGAGAGGAAAGAAGAGAAGGTAAAAGGAAGGAAGAAGGAGAGGGAAAGAGTAGAGAAAATAGGGAGACTGAAAAAAAGGAAGGAAAGGAATAGGAAGAGAGATAGAGAAGCGAAAGAAAGGGAGAGGAAGATAATACTAATGAGAGGAGGAGGGGAGAAGAGTGGCGAAATACACAGAGAGGAAGAGAAGAGAGAAGGGAGGAGAGGGAAGAGAAGAAAAGAGGAGGGAAGGAAAGGGAAGTGAGGGGAAAGGGGACGAGGGAAGTGCGAGAAGGAGAAGGGAGGATAGAGAAATGAAGGGAAGAGGAAGGGAGAAGAGGGAAGTGAAGGGATGGAGAGAAATGAGGAGAAGGAGAGAGGGAAGAGCCAAGCGAGGGGAAGAGGGAGAGGTCGATGAGAGAAGAGGGGAGAGGAGAGTAGGAGGGGATTAGAATAGGAAGAGGGGAGAGGAAGGGAAAGGAAGAGAGAGAAACGAGGGTAGGAGGAGGGGAGAGGAGGGAAGAGGTGGAAGTGAAAGTAAGAGGAGGAGGGGAGAGGAATGGAAGGGAGGAGAGGGGGAAGTGAAAGGAAGTGAGAAGGAAAGTGAGAGGGAAAGTGAGAAGGAAAGTAGGAAGTGAGGGGGAAGTGAGACGGAAAGTGAGAGGGAAAGTGAGATGGAAAGTGAGAGGAAGTGAGACGGAAAGTGAGAAGGAAAGTGAGAAAGGAAAGTTAAAGGGAAAGTGAGGGGGAAGTGAGACGGAAAGTGAGAGGGAAAGTGAGAGGGAAAGTGAGAGGAAGTGAGGAGGGAAACCCAGAACAACAAGGCGTGTTACAGCAGAACCATAGAAGCATTGACAAGCCACAAGGGATATTGGCGTGACTGTTGCCCGCACGAAATTGGGTCAGGACGCGGATCGTGCGTTCGTGAAATAGTTACAAGGGCGGGATATCTATGTCATTACCTATGATTGTTTGGGGAACATTGTGCGTTGGGGTTGCGTGCGCTTGTGGCGTTAAGTCTGTGCGTGTACAAGCGTGTGTGTGTGTGTGTGTGTGTGTGTGTGTGTGTGTGTGTGTGTGTGTGTGTGTGTGTGTGTGTGTGTGTGTGTGTGTGTATGTGTATGTGTATGTGTGTGTGTATGTGTATGTGTATGTGTATGTGTATGTGTATGTGTATGTGTATGTTTATGTTTATGTATGTTTATCTTTATGTGTATGTGTATGTGTATATGTATGTATATATATATGTATAATTGCGTGTGTATGTACACCCGTGCATATGCATACGTATACATATATATACACAAGAGAGTCCTGGGGCTAACTTAGGAATCTCACTCAAAACTCACGTGACTTATCATTTTTGTAAATCTGAAGCAAATAAAAAAACTAACAGGTGACATCAGTGATATTTCTCTCTGAAGCAATTTCTATACTTTCTTCCTTCTAGTAGACCACACGCCATAATTATAAGAATCCGAGATATCAACCGTAGATTAGAGTGCTGAATTGACATTACTTATATTAATAGAGGTTTTGAATACAGGGTATAGGGGATTAGATACTTTGTCTATTCATCTTTTGTAGTATTGAAGGACTATCTGGATTAAATTGGTCTCCTAGATAACATATGATC
>NC_051395.1:45468568-45471068 GCF_015228065.2 Penaeus monodon | reverse complement strand
TAAAAGGTAATGGTAATGAATAAATAAACAAAGAAATAAATGAATGAATAAATAATAATAAAGAAAAATTAAAAACAAAAATAATGATGATAGTAACATCATCGACAACGGCATTAGTAATCAAAATCAAAATCAAAAGCAAATCAAAATCAAAATAACTAATAATCACAAAACAACAGCAAAAATAACAATAATCATTATATATATATATATATATAATATATATATATATATATATATATATATATATATATATATATATCACCTACAACAGCAGCAACATATCCACTACCATAAAAAAGAAACGAATCACCCCAAAAAGAGAAAGAAAGAAAGAAAGAAAAAAAAAGAATTGAAAGAAAGAAAAAAAATTAAACTGGAAAAGTGCCACGGACTTCCGGCCTCCCCAAAGTGCCACGTGACGGAGAGTGAACGAGATAAAGGCGGACAGGTAAGCCTCGCCTACCACCCCACCCATCCCCCTCCCTTACCCCCACCCCACCCATCCTAATCCCCAACACACGCCACCCAACCCCCACCTTACCACAATCCAACACCCTCCACCACTGCCCCCCCCCCCATTTTTCACCACTCACTCTTCCCCCACCTTCATCTTCCCCCACCCTATCCTTCACTCACCCCCACCCCCACCTCACTCTTACCAACCCAACTTCACTCTTCACCCCCACCCCTATCCTTCACTCTTCACCCCCACCCCTCACTCTTCACCCCACCCCCACTCCTCACTCTCCACCCCCCACTCCCACCCCTCACTCTTCACCCCCACCTTACTCTCCGCCCCTACCCCTCCATCCACCCCCCCTATCCATCAGCGGAATTACAGGTGTGGAGAAACCCTCGGACCGGAAGTGGCCAAGACGCTATGAGGGGAATCGAGGGGAAAGGCTGAGCTCCTTGGCACAGCTGGAGTAATTGGGGATAATTGCATAGGGAGAGGAGAGGAGGGGAGGGGAGGGGAGTGGAAGGGAGGGAGAGAGGGAAGGGGGGGAGGGGAGTGGAAGGGAGGGAGAGAGGGAAGGGGGGGAGGGGGATGGAAGGGAAAGAGGAGAGGAGGGTGGGGAGAGGAGAGGAGGGGAGGGGAGTGGGAAGGAGAACGGGAGAGGAGAGAGAAGGGAGGGGATGGTGAAGGGATAAGGATGGGGAGGAAGGGGAGGGGAGGGAGGGGAGGGAAAGGAGGAAAGAGAGAGAGAGAGAGAGAGAGAGAGAGAGAGAGAGAGAGAGAGAGAGAGAGAGAGAGAGAGAGAGAGAGGAGAGAGAGAGAGAGAGAGAGAGAGAGAGAGAGAGAGAGAGAGAGAGAGAGAGAGAGAGAGAGAGAGAGAGAGAGAGAGAGAGAGAGAGAGGGACAGAGACAGAGAGAGAGAGAGAGAGAGAGAGGGAGAGAGAGAATGAAAACACAGGGATGGAAAATACGGAGAGAAAAATAATGTAGTACAAAGGGGGAAGAAAAATATGGAGAGAGGAATAATGTAGTAAAGGAAGAAAGATATAGAGAGAAAAGGGTATGAGAAATAGGAAAGGTAAGAATGAAGAAAATGGACGAAGAAAATAGAAAGAATGGGACGAGAAAGGGAGAAAAGGAAGGACTGGGAAACAGAAAAGGGGAAATAATGAGGGGAAAAGAGATGTATAAGAGGAAAAAGGGAGATAGAAGAAAAAGCAAAAAAGAGAGAGAGAAAAAAAATACATGGAAAAGAAAGAAAAGGTGCGATGCGAAAGGAAGAATAGAGTAAAAAGGGGAAAAGGGAAGAAAATGGGATTAGAAAGAAAAATGAAAGGAAAATGCTGAAAGGAGAAAAGAGAAAGAGACAAGGAAAAGGAAGAAAGAAAGGAAGGAAAGGAAAACATGCAAAGGGAAGAGAGAGGGGAAGGGATGAAAAGAGGGGGAAGCAAAAAAGAAAAAAAGAGGAGGAGACAGAACGAGGGAAATGGTGAAGAGGAAATAAGAAAGGGAAAGAAAGAAAGAAAGAAGTAAAGACGAGAGGAGAAAAAAATACGTGACAGGGAGGAATAACGAGGAAATAAGATAGAAAGAAATGTAAAGAGAAGACAAGAGAAAGAAAGGGGGAGGAATAAGGGAAAATGGCTAAGGGAAAAATGGGAGATAAAAGAAAAGAAAAGAGGAAACGGGAGAGAACGAAGAATCGAGAAAGGAGAAAGAAAGAACTAACGAATGAGGAGTGAAAGAGGAAAGGAGGTAAAAGGAGAGAGAGAGAGAGAGAGAGAGAGAGAGAGAGAGAGAGAGAGAGAGAGAGAGAGAGAGAGAGAGAGAGAGAGAGAGAGAGAGAGAGAGAGAGAGAGAAACACGAAAGAAAGAAAGATTAAGAAAATATAAGGGAAAAAAGAAATCAATCTTAAGCAATTAGAAAAAAAGTGAGACGATTTTTAACACTTAAAAAACCCATAACCCCTTAAAAAAAAAAAAAAAAAAAAATCATATCTGCCTAGTCACGCACCTCTTATATAGCTACGATTGGTTTAT
>NC_051395.1:45431068-45438568 GCF_015228065.2 Penaeus monodon | reverse complement strand
TGTCTCCCTAACTGCGTCTCTGTCTCTCTCCCGCACCCTATCTCCAATATCTATCTTCTATCTACGTATCCGTCTCTCAAATATGTCTAATTTGCAAGGAAAAATATAATTTAACCCACTGCTCAATAAATCATTGAAAACGTACATATCGCGCATTGCTGGGGGAGCTGAAGTAGTTTTCGAATAAGCAGACATATACAATTATAAAGTAGAACAAATTCAAAGATTCAAGAAGAAACATGAGAGAAACAAGTAATTAGAAAAAAAGTGATGTTTAAAAAAAACTTTATTCTACTAATAAAAATTCAGGTGAAATGGAAACATTTATCAGTCATGACGATGTCTGATAGTTGACGACTAATGATTAATAATTAATTAACTGATGATAGACTTTACTCTCCCATTTTTACCACCACGAATAACACTAGCACTATTAACAACGACAAATAACTAACAACATAGACAACATAAACGTTCCCTTTACGTAACATCATCATAAACATCACGAAAGTAACGTTGATAACATTGACAGAGTAATCGAGTTTATTACAAGATTAACATCGCTTTCCTGGACGTTCGACTGAGGGAGAGAGAGAAGGAGATAGACAAATAGAAGAAAATATAAAGGGAGAGAGGAGAGGGGAGGGAGATATATAAATAGATAAAGCGAGAACGAGAAACAGAGACAGAAAGAGACAGAAAGTGAAAAAGAGTGAAAGAAAGATTAACAAAAGTTATATAACACACACACACACACACACAATCACACACACACAAACAATCACACACACACACACAATCACACACACACACACACACACACACACACACACACAACAATCACACACACACACACACACAATCACACACACACACAATCACACACACACACACACGCGGGCGACATCCTGACACATACAAATGGTGCGACGGAGAAGTCAATGGCTTGTGAATAGGGTCGCTGGAGACAGGCAGTTCCTCTTCCTCTTCTTCTTATACTTGTTCTCGTTCTTCTTCTTCTTCTTCATTTTCTTCTTCTTCTTCCTCCTCTTCCTCTTCTTCTTATTCTTCCACTTACTGCCGTTCTTGTTTTTCTTCCTCCTCATTTTCTTCTTCTTTTTCCTTCCTCTTCTTTCTTCTTCATTCTTTCTCATCCTCTTCTTTTTCTTCGACTACTTCGTTTTCTTTCTTTCTTTTCCACTTCTTTCTTTCTTCTTTTTTCTTCGTGTTCTCCTTCTTCTTTATTCTATATTTTCTGCAGAGAGGTCATTACTGTGGATTAGCGCTTTCTTCCACCTCCTCTCTTTCCTTCTCATTCTCCTCCTCCCCCTCTCCTTCCTTCTCCTTCTCTTCTTCCTTCTCTTTCTCTTCTTCTTCTTCTTCTTCCTTATCCTCCTCTTCTTCCTTCTTCCCATTTTTAGCCTCCTCGTCCTCCTCCTCTTCTTTCTTACCCTCCTTTTTAGTCTCCTTCTCCTCCTTTTCCTCTTCTTCTTTCTCTTCTTCGTCTGCAAGGCGCTGGAGCTTCATTTTATTCCTGTTCTTGGTGTTTTTCTTCTAATTATTCATTCCTCTTATTCTTCCTCTTCATTCAGTTGAGTAGTTCTTGGTATGTGATTCTTCTTCCTCTCTTCCTCCTACTTCGCCTATTCCTTCTTTTCCGCAATCTTCCTATTACTTCTCTTTTCTTCTTCTTTTTTCCATCCGCATCCATATCTTACTTTTTTCTCCTCCTTCTCATTCTCCTCTGCTTCACTCATCTTCCAAATTCTTCATCTTCCGCTTCCACTTTCTCCTCTTTTCATCATATTCTTCTGTTGATTATCTTCTTCCTATCCTGCTCTTCTCCTATTTATCCTCTCCGTTTCTCAATTCCTCTTCCATTTTTTATTCCTCCTCTTATTCCTCTTCTTGCCTCCTCCTTCTCTACTCTTCTCCTCGCCTCTCGTATTTCATCCTCTCCCTCATCTCCTTCAGTCATTAATAAATAAACATTATCTCTCCCTCTCCTTCTCCTCTTCCTCCTTCTTCCTTCGTGTTTTGTAAACGATATTTTATACATAGATCCCCATCATTATTCTTCCTCCAAGAAACATTTACTGTAAAAAAGAGAAAAAAAGAAATCATCAAAGAGAGCGGTTTTGCTAATAGCGCGGCGCCTGCAACATGGGGATGAATCATACACACTCATATACAGATATTCAAACACACGTATATACATGTGTACGCACTCGCACTCTTTCATCTTACGTTATCTCACTCTCGCTCTCGTTCTTTACTCTCAGTATCCCACACTTACACCCACTTACTCACTCTCAGTCTTACTCTCACTCTCATTCTCACATTCACTCTCACACTCACACTCACACTCTCAATCTCACTCTCACACTCACACACTCACACTCACACTCACACTCACACTCACAATCACACTCACTCTCACACACACACACACAATAACTTCTAACTCACTCCCATGTTAGAGCAAAACAAGCCTTTTGTAACCTCTGTATTTAGCTACGCAATTCCTCCAAACAATTCCAGGAAAAGGAATGGCGTGTTTTTTTTTTTTTTTTTTTTATCTCGTGGATCTTGCCAGATAACAGTCCTGACACACAGCGATCGGCAGCGAGTGGGAGAACGCTTGCTGAAATATTGATACGCAGAATGGCGGAAAGCAGACTGATCTGGAGATAAGTAAGCCTTAATAGACAGGTGGACACAAGAAAACTCGTATACACACGAACATACAGGCACATACACATATACATATGCATACATATACACGCATACATACACACACGAGGAGAGAGAGAGAGAGAGAGAGAGAGAGAGAGAGAGAGAGAGAGAGAGAGAGAGAGAGAGAGAGAGAGAGAGAGAGAGAGAGGAGAGAGAGAGGAGAGAGAGAAGAGAGAGAGAGAGAGAGAGAGGAGAGAGAGAGAGAAGAGAGAGAAAAGAGAGAGAGGAGAAGAGAGGAGAGAGAGAGTAGAGGAGAGGGGATTAGAGGAAGAGAGGGAGGAGGGAGGAAGGGAGGTAGAGAGGATGAGGGAGAGAGGAAAAGGAAAGAGAGAGAGAGAGAGAGAGAGAGAGAGAGAGAGAGAGAGAGAAAGAGAAATTTGAAAGAGGGAGAAAAAAAGAGAATGAAAAAAGACGGACACAAGTAAACAGACAGACGAACAGGTATAGAAACAGAATGAGACAGAAGACGAAAACCAAGAAAGTAAGAAAAAAAAAAAAAATGATAGAGAAAATATAGAGAGAGAAAGGCAATAAACAAGATCAGCCAACCAAGTCATTTTCCGTGTGTTGGCTTTGACAGTCACGGGAGGTCTCAGTGGGGCTGGTGGCAGGGCTGGTGGCAGGGGTGGTGGCAGGGGTGGTGGCAGGGGTGGTGGCAGGGGTGGTGGCAGGGGTGGTGGCAGGGGTGGTGGCAGGGGTGGTGGCAGGGGTGGTGGCAGGGGTGGTGGCAAGGGTGGTGGCAGGGCTGGTGGCAGAGGTGGTGGCAGAGATGGTAGCAGGGGTGGTGTCATTAGTGGTGCCAGGAGGGGTGGCAGGGGCGGCAGGGGCGGTGGGTCACGGCTGATTCCGCAGCTGACGTGACGCAACCGCCCCTCGACCCGGGTGCCGGCGGTAGGGAGGCAGGGGGAGGGGGAAGGGGTGTGGAGGCGGTAGTATAAAAGGAAGGGGGTGGGGGGGGGGAGAGGGAGGGAGAAAGGGGAGGAGAAAGGGGGAGAGGAAGGGAAGGGGAAGGAGAAGGGGAGGAGATGAGGTAGGGGAATAGGAGGGGAGGAAGAGGAGAAAGGGGGATAGGAGGAGAATACGAGGAGAAGAGGTGGAGGGGATAGGAAGGGAAGAAGAGGAGAAGTGATAGGAAGAGAATGGGAGAAGAAGGGAAGGGGGAGGGGGGAGAAGAAGGGGAAGAGGGAGGGGGAGGAGAAAGGTGGGGAAGAGGTGGAGAATCGGAGAGGGAAGGAGGAGAAGAGGAGTGGGAGGAGGATTAGGGAAGGAGAAAGTAGTAAAGGAGACAGGTGGACGGGCTGGGGAAAGCGAAAGGAAGAGAAAGGAGAGGGAAGGAAAATACGATGAGGGAAAGGGGATGAGAGAGAAGGGAGGAAAAGGAGGGGAGGGGAGTGGGAGGGGAGGGGAGGGAAGGGAGGGGAGGGAGGGAAAGGGGAGCGAGGAATGGGAGGGAGAGAGAGGAGAGGGAGGGGAGGGGGGAGGAAAGGGGGATGGAAGAGAATGGGAAGGAGGAAGGAGGGGAAGGTGAAAAGAGGGAGGATAGAGGGAGTAGGAGGAGAGGAGAGCGGAGGGAGGGAGGGGAGAGGTGATCTATGTGGGTTAAGCACAGAGAGCTAGGGGTATTGGGGGGGGGGGGGGTAAGGGAAATGTTTTATGAGGTTATACAGGGGCACAGGGAATGAGTTTTTATATATATATATATTGCTATGAGGGAGAGAATGGGAGATTTATAAATGGAAAAGAGAGGAAATGTTTTCTTGATGTTATGTGAGTGAATCAGCGAGAGAGAGAGAGGATTATATAATGAGAATATAAAGGAGATATTTTATATCAACAGGAGAAAGGTATAAGAAAGTCAGTTGCTGGAGTGAAGGGAGGGGAAGGGAGCAAAGATTCCATCAAGATATGAGGGGAAAAAACACCAAAAGAATTCACAAACGTTACATAAATATTTAGTGTTTTTTTCTATACATAAAACTGGTAATACTGTAATGTATACTTAAAAAAAATGGATTCAATAACAACAACAATGATGATAAAGATGATATTGATAGTGATGATGATAATAACAATGATATTGAAGTCAACAATATTCACAGATTAAAAAACAAACAAACAAAAAAATCAGTATCTTTACAGTAAAAAAAATCCTTTTCCAACAATTTCACACAAACACTGACTATCAATTTTCAAGAAACTCCCTGCACCACAAACAAAGACACACGAACAAACAAGCGATTATCAAAAACTCTCAAGAAAATCCCGAACAGAATTTCCCCCCACTCACTGACACAACCCTCCCCCGCCGCTTCCGTCACAGAACTGACCCGGCCTGGCTGCGTCCTGACCTTATCACTATCGCGGCAAACCTGGCAGCTCTCAGGCGGTTAATGAAAGATGGTTATCTCTCCTGCTGGCACCTGACTCGTGTGAGGCGTGAGTTGTGGCTGTGACTCACTCCCTCTCTCAGGGTGGTTTCGGAAGGAGAGGGAGGGAGGGAGAGGGAGGGAGGGAGGGAGGGAGGAGAGGAGAGGGAAGAGGGAGAGAGGAGAGAGCAGGAGAGAGAGAGAAGAGAGAGAGAGAGAGAGAGAGAGAGAGGGAAAGAGAGAGAGACAGAGAGAGAGAATGAGTATGCAAAAAGGAACGAGATGCATTTCACTTTCTACATTTGTGTTCAAACAAATGTATATGTTTTTTTTATGAATGATAATAATAATAATAATAATAATAATAATAATAACAATAATAATAATAATAATAATAATGATAATAATAATAATAGCAATGATGATAAAAATAATTAATGATGATAATAATCACAACAACAACAAAACAAGTGATAATAATAATAAAATAATAATAATAAATAATGATAATAATAAGTGTACAGTGATGATAATAATTATGATGATAATAATAATACCACTGACTATTTTTTTTTTCCTAAAAGTAGCTTGCATGTTGCATGCAAAGTCTTTCTTTTGCAAATGTAGTATTCAGTCATAGTACTCAGCTGTCAATGACCTTTTCACGCATTTGTGAGAATGATATTGCAAAGAAAATGATGAACATATGAAAGCAAAAATATTGACTATGATGGATAATAATAATATTGGTAATGATGGTAATGATACTGATGATGATATTAATAATATTAATAATGATAATAATACTAATAATGATTATAATGATAATAATACTAATAATGATTATAATGATAATAATACTAATAATGATTGTAATGATAATAATGGTAAAAATTATTGATATTGTCATTATCATAGTGATAATATTGATAATAACAATAATAGTGATAACAATAACAACACTAATTACAATAATGATAACAATTATGAAATAAAATTTATAATGACAATAATAATAAATAATAATATAATAATAATAAAAACAACAACAATAATAACATCAACAACCACGGAGATGATTATTACTGCAGTAATAATAATAATAATGACAATAATAATCATTTCCATAATTATCATTGTCTATGATCATCGTTGGCATTTTTGTTATATTTGTTTTTACTGTTTTAATAATGGTAATAGTAATAATAATAACTTGAATAGTCAAGATGATAACAGTGATGATGACAAGAATGATTACAATAATAATGAAAACAAAGATGATTGGTAGTGGTAATGATAATAATTACAACACCAAGAGTAAGATCAATAATAAAGATAAGAACAATAATGCTGATCATGATATACGGAGTCATTAATAACAGCATTTACAAAAGTAATTATAATAACGATAACACTAACAACAACGATAATAACAACAATAAAACAAAGGAAAAAAAAAAACAATAGAAACACTTGGCAGATATCGATTCAGAAGAAAAAAGAACAAAAGAACCAAAAATAATCCAGATATCAACACACAGACACGAACCCCCGTTGCAGAAATTGCACAGTTGCACACCGCTCTCCTTGCCAGTGGGTTAAACGCTACGTTATCAAGCCAGGTAAATCCACAGGCTGCCGCAGACTACCATGCGGGTTATATGCCATGACGCCATCATAGATCTGTGGGTCGTGTGCATGCGAGCGAAACCGAAAGAGAAAGAAAAATGTTGAAAAAGAAAACGGAAACGAAAAAAGAAAAAAAGAAAATAAGAATCACATCTACTATGACGTCATAGATCCGGGATTGGTGCGCGCGAGCGAAAGCGAAAGAGAGTGGAAAGTAAAAGAAGGTGGAGGAGAATATAAAGGAAAAGAAGACAATAAAAGAAGAAGAAAAAGAAGAAGAAGAAGAAAAAGATGTAAAAGAGAAAAAAGAACACGCTGAGGAGTAAAGAAGAAAAAGAAAGTAATGAAGAAGAAGAGGAAAACGAAGAAGAAGAAGAAGAGGAAAATGGAGAAGAAGGAAATGAAGAAGGAAAGGAGAAGAAACAGAAGACGAAGAATTGGGAGAAGAGGAAGTAGATAAAAAGGAAGGAAAATGGATAATAACCTTGAGAAGAACAAGAAGATAAACACCATACTGAGAAGATAAAAGAGGAAAAGAAATTGAAAAATTAACAACAACAACAAAACAACATCACTTATACAATGACGTCATAAATCCGGGATTGGATTGTGCGGCTGAACGTGAACAAAATGATAAAAAAGGAAGAAGTAGAAGAAGAAGAAGAAGAAGGAGAAGAAGAAAGAATCAGAAGAAGATGCAAAAAAAAAAGAACATCATTTCCATCATGACGCCATGAATGAACGCAAATTGATTATTGAAAGAAAAGAA
>NC_051395.1:45413568-45416068 GCF_015228065.2 Penaeus monodon | reverse complement strand
CCCCTTCTGGCTGTTTTACATTTTGGAGGGTAAACTGATAGCTTTTCTACTCTCATTAACAGAACATGAATATATGAAGATAGTTCAGTACAAACATGGAGTCAGTACGATATATCTTTTGAGTGCACGGAAAAGTAAATGTATGAAATGTTTCATATTACTTAAGTAAAAAAAAAAAAAAAAAAAATAACAATCTAATTCTTGAAAGATGTCACTCGTTAAATAGTGAACCTTGGAATGTGAATGCATATAACAGTAATCTAAACTGATTTTCCTTAATAAAAAAAATATTTAGCTTATCAAATTATTACTCACAGTTACTCTAAAATTAATAAAATCTTGACCCATTAACTACTGTTACTCCTTTAATAAAATTGTGATTGACTTTGCATACATATGATAATTTTGCCAGACTGTATGGCACTGTATACTGTACTTGAATTACTAGTTACAACACCCTTAGTAAAGACAAAATTATTGGGAAAACATTTAACCACTGATGTATTTCACCTTGATGCTAAAGCTTATTTCAGTTACTAAGAAAAGTCATTCTTTCCATGTCTATAATTGTGGATGCTTTTCTGATACAGTATAATTAATTCTTAAATATGTGCTCATTATGTTTCCATTTACAATGACATTCAGGTCCTTTAAGTTCAGCTGGAAATATTTTCATTATTATTATTATTATTATTATTATCATTATTATTATTATTATCATCATCATCATCATTATCATGTACCCATGCGTACACACAAACACAAGGGAAGAAAAAAATATTCCATTAAAATATCTAGTGAAGTTCATTCCTTAAAACCAACTGTACCTCAAAGTTTCCTTTCAACAAATAAATCCATATGAAATCCACAAAAAAACTATAAAGTAAATATATACAAAAATTTTACCTATCTAATCTAATAACGAAACATAACATAAATATATGGAATCCACATAACAAACATAAAACGGCAAAGAAAAAATCAATAACAAACGCAAGACAATACTACAAAACAACAATAACTCCTCTAAACTAAACCTATCGACACAAAGCACAGGCTTAAAACGTACCGACAAACCCCTTCTGGATGTAGAAATGTCCCCACTCCATCTTCGTTTCTCCAATTTTCTGCAACACCGACAAGTTCTGCAAAGGCTGGATGCCAGACCCGATGATTTCGCATACTTCTCGAACCTGCGCGTGGAAGACGAAAGGTATTGGGCAAGAATTAGAGGAAATTGAGCGATACTTGCAATACTTTTTCGTCGCATTTCGGGATTTCTAGGTGAGAAAATTATGAAAATTGATGAAAACAGTGTGATAATTATATATTTTTTTAATGGTCGTTTCATGAGCTTGTACGTGAGAGAATTCATTTGGGGATAATTTAGGAAGGTAGTATAATATTTATAATATCAGTTCATGAAAAAGATAATTTATATGTAACTTCAAATTAGTTATAAGAAATATGAATAATTTATCAATTTACTCTAGCTTTTCAACTTGATAATTGGTATCACTAAAATTATTTTTCTCATAAAAATGACTCAAAAATCCAAGAAAATATGTTCTATTTGTTATATTATTTTTCATCACTTCTTATTGCCAATTCAGATTATACAAACCAGAGAAAGGAAGAGAAAAATGATGCATAAAGAGATAAGAAAAAAGAATGATCTAAATATGGAAAAAAAAAAGTTCTGAGAATATTGAGAGGATAGAAAAAAAGAAGAAGAAAAAAAAAAAAAGGAAAGAACAACAGCATATTTCAAAAAGGAAAGAAAAGAAGAAATACTTAGAAGAGCAGGCATAAAAAATACAGAAAAAAACTAGCAAGTAAAAAGGATAATAAAAAAAAGAAAAAATAATCAAAAGCAAAAGCAAAGCAAAGCAGCAGAAAAAAACCCTGATTAAAACAGAAAAACAAAAAAGCGAGTCCTCAAGAAAAATTAATTAAAATATGAACCGAAGAGGACAGAGAGAAAAAGACAAAGTTTCGTACCTTTGCTCTCTTCAACAAGTCCTTTGGAAGCAGCGGCTTTTGGGGGAAAGCCTCCTCGAGGTATTCTAAAATACTTATCTGAAACGGGAAATAAATACGATAAATAAAACAAAGAAATCTATTTCCCTGGAATTAATTTTTTTCCCTTTTCTTTCTTCTCCTATTTCTCCTTCTCAACTTCTAAAAATAAATAAATAAAAAATAAACAAATATATCTACCAGGCATTAAATATTTTTTTCTCCATATCATTCCTCTCCTACTTCTCCGTTCCCTCAAAACAAAGCATTTATAAGAAACACGCATTTTCTAATAAATAAACCAAACAGACAGAGACACACACACATAAAACCTAGAAGAACGCACATATTTAATAAATAAATAAAAACGGAATAAACAGAATCCTGTAAAAAATAAAAAATTAAAACTTACCGACTGCGTTAGCGTGTTTTCATTGACGATAAGAGCCGGCACTTGTCCTATGGGGTTCAGCTTTTTGTA
>NC_051395.1:45403568-45411068 GCF_015228065.2 Penaeus monodon | reverse complement strand
CTTAAAGTGATACTAGGCCACTGTAATCCAGAGAAAATGAGTAAACTTTCCCCAAATATATTTGGGTCCTTGAACTATTTAGTTCGGCAATTAAATGCCACCTGGGATGTTTACAAGCCCTGTCTTATCACAGTCTACATCGGGGGTCCCCAACCTGGGGGCCATGGAGCAATATGAAAATTATGACTGCAATAAAGAGGATTTTGTCTCACCTACAGTTCCTGTAGATATTTATCTCTCACATAAAAATGAATTAGAATCTTTCCATATAGTGTTCTTGTCTTATAGGTATTGGCACCTTTAAACTATTCATAACTAATACTGGCTAATGTTACTAAGAGTAACGCACAAAGATAGAGGGAAATGGACACCGCTAACTTAAAGAGTATAAAGAATCGAGTCAAAAACAACATTGGTACAGCTGCAGTGGCCTGATATTTACCATGAAATGATAAAAATGTCTGCTGCATATCATTACTCAGAGACAACACCTCACACAGCCAGATAATTTTTAATTTGGCACAATGTGCTAATAAAGGAAGGGGAACAGGGGGCTTGCCCCCCTATCTAGGGAATGAATATAAGGTAGGAAAAGTTAAGTTTGGGTTTTTTGGTTTGCATGATAGCCTGGTTTTGGGGCTGTCTCTGAAGGGCACGTCGCTTTCAGTAGCAAATATCCTAGTAATAAATGAATTTTAAAAATATGACACAATAAATGAGGCAATGGAAATTATCATATATTAAATGGGAGACACTGATCTAAAGAGTAACACTGGAATAACTTGAAATAAAAATTCATGGATAATGATAGCGATTTTTGCTCATCCGTTAACCTCTGCAGATTCACATATCTAAATCTAATATATACAACACGTATTTCCTCATGGTCATTACTTTTGTTATTCTCTATCCGTCCTGATCCCTCACAATTTTGCAGTGTCTTGGACAGCCACTCAGCCCGTTATATACCATGTTCATATACGTAAAGAATGCTACTATTTAATATTCCCTTCGACTGACATTAGCTAAAGTACGACGTTCTATCGTGCCAAAGAAACACATAATCTAATCACACTCCGGAAACTTAAAAAAAACTATAAGAATAAAATGTTTCCTTACACGAAGACTCATCTCTGAACGTAAACAAACAAGTCATGTGATGTAAACAAATCCACGTGCTACTCGAGGGCGAATCGATTGCTTTGTTTGTTTGTTTTTTCGGATTATTTTCCTTCGCTTCCGGAATCCGAATGATAGTAATGCGGTAAATACGAACATGTTTTCGTTATATTAATAAAGAGCTACAGATAATAACGTAATGATAACGATGCTACGTCTACTACTGGTGGTGGTGCTACTGACTCTGCTATTACTACTAGAACTTCTAGAACTACTAGTAATACTACTATTACTTCCACCACCAATGCAGCTAAAACTATGCGGGGTAAAGGGAGCAACTTCTCGCGCAAAATGTGTTGCCTTTCATTTTACTGGATACTTGCTTGGTCCGAAGAATCGACTGAAATGACAAAAAAAGAGAAAAAATAGCTTATTAGTTATCGGAATAACGAAACTTCTGTTTTAATTGCTAGAAAGACGCTTGTCTTTTTTCATTGTTATTTATCACCTATGTAAAGGGGTAACCCATTTCGCCATTTCGTGATTTCGTCATTAAGAAAGCACTAAAGTTATATATATATATATATATATATATATATATATATATATATATAAATATATATACATTATATTTTACAATATATATATATATATATATATATAATATATATATATATATATAATATTATATATATATATATATATATATGTATTTATATACTTATCAGCTGTATATGCTACTGAAATGAGCATATTGTAAATAATATAATCATAAATCAATCATTAGAAAATGATTACAATTTATCTCCCAACATCATCAAGATCCACGAGGTACAAATTTATTTGGTGGGGGAGAAAACATTGTAAGTAATTATGTAGAGCACGCACTAATGACTTACCCCGAGGCCCGACACGGCGCATACCACCGCTATCAATACTACGACAGTACTACTGCTGCTACGACTACTACTCTACTACTATAATACCAATAATGGTGATAATACTAGTACTATAGATAATGTTGGTAATGATAATAGTGATACTTCTAAAACTACTACTACTAAATCGATGATGATGAAGATGGTGATGATGATGGTAGTGATAGTGATGATGATGATGGTGATGATGATGGTGGTGATGATGATGGTGGTGGTGATCACGATGGTGGTGGTGGTGATGATGGTGATGATGATGGTAGTGATGGTGATGGTGGTGATGATGATGGTGATGGTGATGATGATGATGATAATGACGACGATGGTGAGAATGAGCATATTACTAACAATATTGATACTATTAACATTTACTATAATGATAATGATTATCGTAAGGATAATGAGCGTAATAACAACAATAAGCTTTGTAGCAACGCTTCTAATGACGACAGTGAAAATAATAATAACAATAACAACAACAAATACAGTACTGATAATAATAAAATCCAAAGACTTATCGTGATTATAACAACAATTATAATGATAAAGATAATATTGAAGGTGATTATACGCAAATAACACTATGAAGAGAGAGAGAGAGAGAGAGAGAGAGAGAGAGAGAGAGAGAGAGAGAGAGAGAGAGAGAGAGAGAGAGAGAGAGAGAGAGAGAGAGAGAATACACGTAATAATTAACAAACAGGGAGTGAGGAGTGAGGTGGAGTCTGCCTCAGCAAGTTGTATTCTGGACGACCTTGATAACACGTTGACTCCTCTGAATTATAAAGTATATATATATAATGCGATCACTTATTGTGGTTTACCTGCATGCAGGCAATAGATACACTTGAATGATAATCTATATCGACTTAGATGAAGAATCGCTGTGTAATGTATGTTACTGTAATATGTCATTTATACATTCTCTATTATATATGAAATACTTGATATCATTATACTCCCCAAAAGTCAAGACAGTATAAGACATTTCACATAACCTACATTCTATACAACATAATCACAAAACCTATATCTAAATCCACTCAGAAAATATAACACATCAGTACATATACCTTAGAAGAACTCATTCTGTATTTCTTCGCTGACCGTCTGAGTCGACTGCTTTGCGCCTGGCAACTGATCGCGCAGCCGGTTATGGGCACTTTGGGCAGAAGGTCTTTGAGATGGAAAGAGAACAGTACTTTGTGTTTATTTCCTGGAAGGAGGGGGTACTTATGAGGACTATGGATGTTTTCGAGGTGTGTTTGTTACTGTGAAAGATTCTGTGTGAACTGTGATGATGTGGGAGTGTTTGCTCTGGCGTATGTGCATATTTTCCTCCGTTCTTGTTCAGTATTAATGTAGTCTGCTCGATGGCGTTTGGGTTGGTAACTATTAATACTGTTTTCATATTCAGCATCTGATATAAAACACTGTCATTCAGGAAATCATAAGAGAAAGCTATGCGATGTATCAGTATAACCATCACTTCGCAGTCATTCTTTTAACGGCAGTTAAAATACGACACGAAATGTGTAATTGTTAACTCGGGATGTATGACCAATAGCAGACTCAGACTTTGTGGGTGTGCTGCTTCTCTCCCTCTCTCTCTCTCCCTGCGGCATATTTGACAGGAATTCCTCTGCTATAGCTGGTTATATTTCGTGTGATGATTAGCAGATGGTGTTTAAACTTCTATCTTCTGCACAAGATCTCGCAAAGGAGAATTCGCCATGTAAATAGCTTGTACGTTTATTTGCTGATATGATTACAAATAAAATAATCCCATGCTTTGTCCCTTTTCTCTATTTATTTATATATATATCTATTTTTCTTGGTATCTCACTTGATGCCTGTGAGTATGACGTGTTTTTGGAAAAATAAAATATTTCACTCTGAAACAATTATGAACCAATATAACGACTTCATATATCCTCAGCTAGAAATTTTGCCTAATGTGAATAGTTTATTGCATATTACATAACCAGCAATTCAAATTTCATCTGACGTAGCTGTACCAATAATATCCTTGGTTATTCGTTAGATTTTAAGTTATTATGGCAACTGGATGATAATAATATATATAACCTGCAAGATTTTAGAACCCAAGAATTGCTTTTGCAAAGGTATTCTGAGTGTTTACCTTGCTTTTGCTTATTCGATTTTATGAGACGGAATATTATCTACATAAATATAAACTGAATCAGTAACAAGAACTACTTTAATACATATATTTATGATATTATCAAAGTACATATATTCCGTAATTTCTTGAGATCACCCGTACAATGCAATTATAATATATGAAGATTCTGGAGAGCAACTTCAATATTAATGCATTTAATTTAATTTCCTGGAGAGCAACTTCAATATTAATGCATTTCATTTAATTTCCTTTGTACCGTGTTATGCTCCCTCCACAGATAAATGTCATAACTATCTATCTGCTGACGTCTATTGTTATTTCCTAGATAAAACACAAGACTGTTCAGGATAATTAAAATAAAGTATGCTACCTTCTTTGGATTATTCATAGCTGAAGGGAAAATCATATAAGCACAATTTTAATGAACATGTTCGATAATTACCTTGCTTACTACAAACCTGATATTGAAGTATTGAACTTTACATCCAAATATAACACAGACTTACACACACACACACACACACACACACACACACACACACACACACACACACATATATATATATATATATATATATATATATATATATATATATATATATGTAGATCAGTCATTAATTTGAAGAACATGTTTGTTAACCTCACTAGCAGTTATCTAACCATAATTGTACAGAAAGCGCATTAGTTTTGGAATACACTATGTTATACGTAACTGCCGTATATTTGATACAGCATTCAATTATGTCTATATAATCGATTATGTAGATACATAGCAATAAGAATAATAAGAATGTTATTTCTTAAGAAGATATATGACGACTCCCTCCCGTTTGAAAACTGACATTTTAGTTAATGTGAAATCTCAGAAGAAATGACAGACTCGTTTTTTTAGTATATTATCAAGATCAAGAGACTTTTTAGCCTCACAATTTCTCTTGAGATATTTAGGAACAGTAAAGAGACAATTAGCGTTTTTCATCACTTACAGAAAATCAAGACTGACCTTTCTAAAGGTCACCATATCACACAAGAAATGCCTTAAAAAAGACTATGTCCATCTGTGACCTTATAGGCTTTAGAATGAAGAAAATCAGATTGAGAGAGAGAGAGAGAGTGAGAGAGAGAGAGAGAGAGAGAGAGAGAGAGAGAGAGAGAGAGAGAGAGAGAGAGAGAAAGAGAGAGAGAGAGAGAAAGCTAGACCAGTAGACTTTTATCTGACTACGCCCTCAAGAACGGTTCCCAGAATTTGGAGTCCAAGCAAACTCGACTCTCCCTCGCCGTTTCTTTTACCACTGTTACTTGATAAATATGTACATCACATTTTCATTACGTTTATACAGCCCAGTGTGACGTTAGCAGCAAGATATGTCACATGATTTTGTCTCATGAATATACAGTACACAGAAAGTTTAGGAACGAAAACGAAATTTAATAACGTGGCCTTTTTCTTTCGGATTAGCCAAGATGAAGTAATAAGTCTGTTTCTCTAAATTCTGTTCTTTGGTTGGGGGTTTTGTCTACGTAAGGTATAGGCTTCTGAGCGAATATTAATTAATCATACTTAGTGTGTATGATTAATGGAAGTGCTCTGGTTCGATTAATTTTCAAACTTAATGAACACTCCTGTCTTCGACAAGTACAGCATGCCTTAAACCAATCTTGGAATAATCATGAAAGGTTTGAAAACGTTAATGAAACATATAAATTCCGTCATCACTGATATATTTTTTTTCTCTTGCGCATCCCCAGCGATCGCTTCACGCACGTCAGTAAAGCGCGCGCCTCAGTTTGCGAACCGTTGACTCTGCGACGGCCTATAAATGAGAGCTCGCCAACCTGATGCTTTCACACTGGAGCTGCTGTCGACACTGTACTCAATAGTTCGAAGATGTGAGTTGAATTCTTGCAATTGGTCCTCCAGGTCGTCGTCTGTCTAGTTAACACAGTTAGATTTATTTTTTCCATAGGCCTATTCATGTGTTTTGTCGAGGGGAAGGTGAACTTGGAAGGTTTGATTAGTAATAGATTGCTGACGATAATCATTTAATATCTGATAGGTTGGCTGAATGAGCCAAAATTATTGTCCTTTTATGTGCATCTTCACCTTGCTAAAATTAAGGACAACAACTTCTCTTGTGTTATACTATTATGGCATATTTGTACAGATGTTAATCTGTGAAATCATATTCTGTTGTAGGATTTTCTGGGCGATTTTGCTGTTATTATCTTCGTCGAACGCAACTTTAGGGCTGGCCAGTTTCACTACGGCCAAAGCCCTCCAGAATCTTATCGGGACCTTCCTGCAACATATTCAGAATTATTTCCCAGGATGCACCATGATCATCTTGCATGACCCGTCCATCACGTTCGACTTCGCAGTTTCTCAGAATTCAACTTTAATCGGAGGAAACTTAGATAAGTCTTCGAGTTTTAGTGAAATTCACCAAGATTCAAATAATATTTTGGATTTTGTTCTCCAGCTGGTGCAAGATATGCCATTTATAATATTTAGTCTGACAGATGAGCTTCAAGAGATGTTGATTCGGAAGGATATAAACTCAATCACGCGATGTCCCTTTTATATTACCCCTCGCCCCGAACATCACGGCAGCTCTTGGACTCTTCCTAATGGCCAATAAAGACTGGGACAAGTATTTTATGTCGAGGAAACAGGTGATACTGACCCAGAGTTCGGTCAGGGACATCGAGTCGTTTTTCCAAGAGGGAGAAATCAACCTTATGACAAACGTGTTGCTCATTCAGCCCGCCCTGAGACCCTTGGGCCTTCGTCTGCTTACCAACACGCCCTACAGCCCCGGCAGAAGTGATCGAGTGAAGAGTTTGAAGACGTGGCGTGGGGAGCCGATGCCTCGTGAGCACGAGCTGTTTCCCGATAAGCTGGTTGACCTGCACGGGCATCCGATGAGAGTGGTGACCTTCCACTTCCCTCCGCGGATTTTCATGGAGGAAGACTCCGACGGCAACTATAATCTATATGGTGTTGATATAGAGGCGAGTCGTAAAATCACTGTCATTAATTAAGATCATACGTGCATTTTTGCCCTTTGTTGGTGAAGATAAACATCAGTCCCTTCCAGTTTTATTCTTTATTTAAATGTCTGTCTGTTTATCTATGATCGCAGGTCGTGCGTTCTCTCAGCAAAGCCTTAAACTTCACGGTGAGCTTCGTGCGTCCCTCCGACGGCGAGATGTGGGGCTGGGAGCAAGGCAACGGCACCTGGACGGGCCTCATGGGGGACCTCCAGCACCGGAGGGCGGACATCGGCGTCGCTGACCTGTACA
>NC_051395.1:45396068-45398568 GCF_015228065.2 Penaeus monodon | reverse complement strand
GTCCAGTGGGCATGGCTAGGCGTATAAATTACTAAGGGAGTCCAGGGGGCAGAGACCCCTGGCTAGGCTTATATATAACTTCAGGGTTCCAGGGACTTTTAGATATGGCGGGGGTTCATTAGCAGATTTTAACCGTTTTTTTTCTCTTCTGTTCTCCATTCTCATTTCAGCTTGTTTTACCCCGTAATTTCCCTGATCTACTTCATGCCCTCCCCTGCTATCGGGACTTATCAAATCACATCAAGATTGTCGGCTGGAGAATTCAGTGGAAATAATCATCAGATTCGTTCTCATCACACGAAAACAAATCTGATGATATAAATGTTATTAGGGAAGACCCGGAAATGTCACGGTCGGAAATTTAACTTTTTTTTGCAGCTTAAGATTATTTCATAAAGTGTCAACCAGTAATTAAGTATGATAATCCTATACAGCAGTGAACCCAGTCAGCTTTTTAAAATACAGAGATAATAACCAACAAAGCAAATAATTATATTTATTATTTCAACAAGATAAATACACATGGACATGAATAGTGAGCAAATACACAGACGCAAATCATTGAGTAGAGAAATAAAAGGTAAAATTTAAATTAAAAGAATGAAAATATAAATAAACGGATGGTCGAATGTGATAACATCATGAATAAATATTTTTGATGATAATCGAAAAAAGTTATAAACTAGAGACCAGTTAGGCTGCCCGCACACGAGCAACTTTTTATTGTGAGTTGTCACAACAAAAAATTGTCGCAACGAAAAGTTGTCGGCAAGGTACATCCGCACACGAGCCACGCGATGGCGACAACTATTGTTTAGTCTCATCATGGATGCCGTGGAGGTAGCAGTAACCTGTGCACTCCTGCTCAGGAGGAGACGAAAAAAGAAGCCAAGAAATCACTGGGTACACCCCATAGTCAGTCAGCGATTACTACGTGGAGCATTCCACACATTGTTTGAGGACCTAAAAGGGCACCCTGATAAATTTTTTAATTACTTTAGGATGTCACAGGAAACCTTTGGTCATCTAATCACATTAACTGGGCCCCTTATAGCACACCAGGACACCAACATGAGGAAGTGTGTGCCAGTAGAGGAAAGGCTGGCTGTAACATTAAGGTAAGGATAAATAAGGAAAATGTTTATTCATATTACATGTAATTTATTGACATAATTAATGATTCTTCTTGAAATAGCACTACAGGGAAATGAAGAAAATATGTTCCATTTTCAGAAAAGAAAAATACATCACTATTTCTACACTACACATCGCTGTAGATATGATTGAATTGCTTTCAGATGTAACCAATACTTTGTGAATAAAAGAAAATGTATTTCCTTATATATTGAGCATAATAAAAAAAAACACTCAACTTCAACAAAATCAATGAAAGATTCAACAATAGAAATCTGAAAAAAAAAACTTTTAATTCTTTTTATATTTAGATAAACTAATGATATTAGTTATCAGTGAACACCAGAATAAATTGGAATACATGAACGAGAAAATACATAATATTTAATCCATTACACACTAAGCACTAATCATGTGTGAAAATTATAATAGTGTTATTATGACAGTTCTAATAGGTCGGTGTCACCTGAGTTCAAAGAATATTCTGATGCTGGTGACGAAGCTGTGGTGGTGATATTTGATGCCGACTGTTGAAATTCGCGATTTTCTTGTGAATGATGTAGCTGAGGTTGATAAGGTTGGTTGTGAAGGTATCCAGGAGTATGTACAAATTCTTGAGTTGAGTGGTGACCTTCACGTATCTGGTGCTGATGCATGTGATGCATACCACTTGTAGGCAGATATCTTTGGGTGTTCAGAGACATACCTGGTACAGCAACGTACGGTTGACAAGTGCTTGTAGAGGGCGTATTGCCATGATAAGCAGTAGATGGAATCTGTGTCGTCATCATCTGTACTCTTCTCATCACTTTCATTATTTCTATCTGTGCTTCAAATCTTTGCTCATCATTGAACTTTTTAAACTTCGGAATTAGTGACATTACAAAGGCTGTATCCTCATCACAATTTTCTTTAGTCTTTCCTCTTAATATTTCAAGTAGTTCTTCTTCATATCTGTTGTTGGAAGCTCCTTGGATTTTTCTTGGTTTATGTGGTCTTTGTGCGTTATTCACGTTTGCAGAATTACTTGGTGTGTCGCCTTGTTCACGTTCTTCCTCCTTATCATTAGCCTCCGGTGCTGAGTAGTTACCTGTGGTTTCTCGCTCGTTAAAAGTTGGTGCAAGGAATAGGAGCTGATCAAAGTAAACATACTTCCTTTTCTTAGCGGCACCATCTCCTGACCTGCCTTTTTGATCCTTTAACGCCCTCCTGAAGCATTCACGGAGATTTTTCCATCTTCGCTGTAGCTGGTTTCCTGAAATTTATGAAATTAATAATTTTTCTGTAGATACCTAGCAACGGGGAACAGCTTCGTTTCGCTTCACTTTGAGTACCGGCTTGGTGAATCAACAATTCGTCAAATTGT
>NC_051395.1:45388568-45391068 GCF_015228065.2 Penaeus monodon | reverse complement strand
GGTTGTATTGAAAGATTTATTGTATTTCTTGTAATATTTAATCTATTCTCTTTTAAATCTCTTATAAATTCGTTACAATCAATTCTTTAAATGTCTAGGAACAAACAAAACAACATATAAATTCAACGGTGGACAAATACATATAACAAATACATAATGTTAAGAACATACATTTCTCAAATAAAGTATTCGATATTGTCATCACAAATATTGTTTTTTCTCATGTAGAGGCCTATTACTTAAAACATCTCAGGGAAGAAATTCAAGTGTGCAACATACTTATTGAAGATATATATCAAGTATATCGCCTAACTGCACGGATATGTTAACAGCATGAGGTATAGAAATATACTTACAACATATAAAGTTGTACTATGTACTATTTACATTGGTATGTTACAACACCTGATGACAAGTTAAATGAAGAGAAATAACAGACAAGTAAAGAAAAAACATACAGAATGAGAATGATAATACTGAATCATACTCATTATAAAAAAATCAGTCTAGAAATCTGAGTGTTGTAAATATTCATAATCGTAGTCCATCAACTATATACAATATCTACGAAATGAACAAGAACTACATTTAGCCAAATTTAGCAAAAAAAAAAAAAGAAAAAAAAAGAAGAGAAAGAAAGAGAGAAAGAAATATATAACCATTCCATAGACGTTACAACACACACACATGTACATATATATATGTGTCTATCTATCTATCTATCTATCTGTATATATATATATATATATATATATATATATATATATATATATATATATATATATATACATATAGATAGAAAGGTAGAGAGATGCAAGTATAGGCATTTGATACAAAACAGCAGAAAATTAATATTATTTTTTGGAAACCTAGAGATTCTTTGCTTTTCATGCCTGAATTGCATCAGTAATCACTTAATAACCCCTCTATCTATCTAGTTATCCATCTATCTGTGGATGTTGGTGAAGACAAATATATATTAATATCACCATAAATAAAGCCGATTCTCTTGATCCATACAACAAATCATTACCTTAATCCCACTATCGCTTATATTCAGAGACACTTCGGACTCTCGGGCCTGTCAGCCAACCATCATCAAGCTTTCTCGCGCCGCAGCCACCCATGAGCTGTCTACCACCGCACCCAATCACCGTTGAGCTGTCTGGCGCCGCAGCCAATCACCGCTGAGCTGTCTCGCGTCTCAGCCAATCATAGCTGAAGAGGACCTCCGCCAGAAAAGGTGTCCCGCGTGTCTCTGAATATGACAAACATCTAGTCCTAGAGTCAGTTTTAGTTCAGTTAAAATTTCCGTACGTGTTATAGGCTTCCAGATACATTGCCGCAGCTTCATAAAGGAGGTCGTATTGATCCTGAGAGAGAAAAAGACAGATGAATAATAGGAGATAATGTATAATATACTCTATTTTTTATACTTTACTATTAGTTTGAAATATATTATATTTGTTTAAGTATAAAAGTTTGGGAAGATTAAAGGAACTAATATAAAAAAAATACAGTGCCAGAATGCACACCGATAGCTAAAGAGGTAAAAGTAAATAAACAGACCAGATAAAAAATGTTCAGCATCAATGAAATGTCAAGAAAGTCACAGCTGAAAAGGGGAGAGATGACAAATAGGAAAAAAATAGCGTTGGTTAAATGCTACGTAAGCCACAGCTGGAAAACGTGACAAGAAAAGAAGAAGAAGAAAAAACTTACAACACTGGTAATGAACTGTGGCCGAGCATAGATGACTTCCTGAACAGATCGATAAACATCAACTTCTTGAAAGAGTTTAATTCTCTCTATTAAGACAAAGAGAGCCATCATGACCCCCGTTGCTGTCACGCCGTCTCTGTCAAAAGGATTGATATTAAAAAGTGAAACTGAAAATAGAACGATTAACTATCGAAAGATTTTGAAGCTATGATTGTGTCAAAATAATCAACGTAATGTAATGTTCCTGTGGCCGCCGAAGAACGCCCATGATTGCCAATGGGTGTGGGGTGACTGATACCACTGCGTAGCACTCGCTTAAGGTTTATTCAGTAGCGGTCAAACGCATTGCGGGAACAGTCAGAATATCAAGTTAACTGTCTGATTCCAGAATGTTATGGGCGTCTTGACGGCACGGAGGTTTCTCTCACTCCCTCACACTTTAAACAAACACAGACAACAGCGTCAAGTAACATTCTACTTCATATATTATATATTAGTTAGGTCGCGATCTCATTATCTCCCAATATCGATCATATGAAGAGCCGCCATCGCCTCCTATGCACTAACCCTCGCACAAACATTTTTGGACAGGTCAGCTCTTACGGCTGATACAGACCATGTGTTGAGCCAGTGGTACTCGCCGAGGCCTACTCGGCGAGTACCACAGAAGATGAATTTGAAGATGGATTTGAACCATGCAGGCAAAATATGTGATATACCAACTGCTGATATGAAGTATGTGATATACCAGCGGCTACAGTTTACTATTATCACTATT
>NC_051395.1:45370392-45375392 GCF_015228065.2 Penaeus monodon | reverse complement strand
CAAAATAGACTTAGCTGAACTAACGAAGACTATAACTAAAAAGAAGAGAAATGTGCGGAAATTCAATACTCAAATAATAAATGAAACAGCGATCTTAGGTACTAGCATGAAAACAGCTAAAAGGAGAATTGGGAGAAATTAAACGTATGCAATAAAGAAACCAGACGGAGAAGTGACATACAAAAAGAATGAAATCACAAGAGTAGTGGAAGACTTTTACAAGGATCTATACATCTCAAACGAACAGCCATGGATAAAAGCGAATGCGGTAACTGGAGACTTAAATATCACAATAGAAGAAATAGAAAGAGCACTTACAGGCATGAAGAGAGGGAAAACACCAGGTGAAGATGGAAATATTATACACCTTATAATAGATGCAGGAGAAATTGCAACAGCGAAATTAGCCAGTCTATTGCCTTCTCAACAGAAAAAACTCCGATAGCCTGGAAAAATGCAACAATTATTTTGATACATAAAAAAGGGGATAGAAAAAAAACAAAAAAAAAACAACATAAGCCTCCTTCCAGTTAGTTACAAACTGTTCACAAAAGTCATCACAACTGGCATCTTTGACAGTCTGGATTCTAACCAGCCTAGAGAACAGATAGGCTTTTGCAGTGGATTCTCAACAAAAGACCACATCCACATGCTCACCCAAATGAGAGAGAAAACAAAAACAACAATGAATATAGGAAACCCCTCTGTATGGCATTCATCGATTATGAAAAAGCACTTGAGTCTGTAAAGATACAAGCAGTACTAGAAACTATTCAGAGACAGGGTGTAGAGGAGGTATATTGCAATATATTGGAAGATATATACGAAGATGGGACAGAAACCATCAAGCTTCACATGGAAACTGATAAAATACCAAGATGTATTAGACAGGTACCAGCTCACCAAAACTGTTTATAGCTTGTCTTGAGGAAATATTTAAGAAGCTAGAATGGAATGGGAAGGGTATCAAAATAGGAGACGAATATCTAAGCAATCTAAGATTTGCAGATGATATTGCTCTCTTCAGTGAATCTGCAAATGAAAAGCAGCATCTAATAAACAATCTGAATTGAGAAAGTCTGAAAATCGGGCTTAGGATGAACAAGAAAAAGACTAAGATCATGTTCAACAGCAGAGTTCAATTCGAACAGATACATATACAAGGCAAAGTACTAGAGGTATTGGACAAGTATATACACCTAGCGAAGTGAAGAAGAAATTAAGCAATACATCAGTCTAGGCTGGAGCACCCTGATGTATGGCATTCACAATAACATACTAAGAGGCTCCTTGCCATTATGTTTAAAAAGAAAAGTCTTTAACCAATGTGTCCTCCCAGTCATGACCTATGGAACAGAAACATGGACTACAACCAAATTACTGAAGAGGAAACTAATAAGTGCCCAGAGAGGTATGGAGAGATTGATGCTGGGAATTGGTCTAAGAGATCGGATAAGGGCGACGTGGATCATAGAACAGACAAAAGTGGAAGATATACTTGGAAGCATAAAAAAGTAATGGGCAGGTTATATATATTGGAGACAGGACAACAGATGGACAAAGAAAGTATCAGACTGGGATATAGATATCATAAAGAGGCCAAGGGCCAGACCGATGCCAAGATGGCGTGACGAAAAAACGAAATATGGGGGCCAAGACTGGAAACAAAAGGCAAGACAAAGTTGGAAAAGATCGCTGACTCAGGCTGATGCTGCAGCTGCTGCTGCTGCTGCTGCTGCTGCTGCTGCTGCTGCTGATGATGATAATATATATATTATTCTATATAATATATATATAATTATATACACACACACACAGACACACAGACACACACACACACACACATATATATATATATGTATATATATATATTATATATATATATATATATATATATATATATACATATATATATATATATATGAAAAAGGAAAAACCGACAATAAGAAATTAAACATTCCATTTCATTTAATTATTCGTCTGAAGAGGAACTCGTATTGAGTTCGAAACGTTCCGATTTTGTTTCATTTCTTATTGTGGCTGCCTTCCTTTTCATCTCTGTGTACACGTTACTGTATTTGTGCTTGTGTTCACACACACACACACACACACACACACACACACACACACACACACACACACACACACACACACACACACACACACATATATATATATAATCTGATCAGAATGATAATGTTCATGTTCTTTCAAACTGGCTGTGATGTAAAGGGTCGTTTTGCTCTCAAGAAACTTACATGGGAGATTATTCCGGTATCTGTTCTTCCGTTTGTTCTCCATTCGTTCTCCGTATGAACAGCTCTTTTGCATGGAAACTGGAACACTCTGGAGACGGAATAATCATCGAACTTTCAAATAAGTTCATATAAATTCATTCATATAAATTTACATACATTTATTCATACAAATTCATTCATAGAAATCCATATGAATTAATATAAATTCATTGATATGAAGTTATAGTAATTCATTTAAATTCATTTATATAAATTCATATGAAGTCTTATAAATTTATTGTTATGAATTAATTTTGTATATATATATATATATATATATATATATATATATATATATATATATATATATATACATATATATTCATATGAATTAAAAAATAAACTTTCAAAATCTCTCGTGAAAACATCAACCAACTCCCATAAGAAGATGAAGAAGATGTCTCATAATTATATCAGTTCAAAATACGAATTTTAAAAGCTCCCCCGAAAAAGGGAGAGAAGGAAGAAGAAAAAAAAGATGAGGAGGAAGTGGAAGAAAAGAGGAGGAAAAAGAATAGGAAGATGAAGATGAAGAAGAAAAATAAGAAGAGAAGGGGGAGGAGGAGGAGAAGAAGAAAAAGAAAGAAAAAAAAGTCAAGAAAAAGATAAAGAAAAGGGGAAGAAAAGGGAGAAGAAAAAAGAAAGACGAAAAGAAGAAAAATTGAAATAAAAACAAAAATCAGAAAAAAAAGAAGAAAAAAAAAAAAAGGAATACGAACAAGAGAGAAAGAAAGAAAAAAAACACACACACAAAAAAACACCAAACCTTAAATTCAAAGTCGATATCCTGAGAGTTAATAGCCCTTGCCAGATAAGCCTCTAGATTCTCCTGCGTGATTTTCCGGCTGCAGTTCTCATAAATGTGGGATTCCCGATGTTCCTCCTTGGAACCCTCATGAGGCGCCATGAATTCTGTGGTCGTTTCCCGCCGGGGGAGCGACGGCTTGGTCGGCGCGGGAATTTCAAACCCGTGGGAAGACTCCGATCTGCTAATCACGCCTGTCGTTTGAATATATCTGCGTAATTTTGCTTGAATGGTTGTTTGGTTGGTTGGTTGTGTTTGTATGTATGTGTGTGTGTGTGTGTGCGTGTGTGTGTGTGTGTGTGTGTGTGTGTGTGTGTGTGTATGTGTGTGTGTGTGTGTGTGTGTGCATGTTTGTATGTGTAGATGTATGCGTGTGTCTGGCTGTCTGTTTACCAACCTATCTGTCTATATGTGAATCAGTTTATCTCTGTCAAGTCCTCTTTTTTAAATATTACTTTTAGAAATGAAAGATAGAGAAGGAGAGGATAATAAATGAATAAACAGAGAAAGGAAATGAATACTGATAAGATTCGCTTTCAAATGGTCTTATAGCTATTCCAGTCAAAGAAAAATATTTACAAACCATTATAGTGTTGCGCAATTGGCACGCTTAAGGTCTCTTTGCGCTTTTGTTTTCCATATCTGAAAAAAAAATCATTGTGGATTGTAAAAAAATCTCACTTAAGTATAATCTAATTATAATGAAATTATATAAAACAATTGCTTACCTTCGATATTATAAACGTATATCTGGTACAGAAAGAAGAGTTTTAAGAAAATTGTATATGAATTTGACCCTCAGTATCCCTTGTTTATAAACACCTTTCACTTGCTGACACATTTTTA
The DNA here is from genome assembly GCF_015228065.2 of Penaeus monodon. Taxonomy (NCBI): domain Eukaryota; kingdom Metazoa; phylum Arthropoda; class Malacostraca; order Decapoda; family Penaeidae; genus Penaeus; species Penaeus monodon. The sequence goes on along the minus strand of NC_051395.1, from coordinate 45,371,444 downwards.
TTTATTTTCATTCAGAAGTCAATGGACCCATTTCCTTGTTCATATTTTCCGTTCTGTGATCTCAGTAGCACTTTAATGAAAGGCTAACCTCAGTCATACATTTTCATTAATAAACCTAAATATTTACTTCAGTCATAAATCGTTTCGACATACAACATCGGTCGTACATAGCAATCACTTTCATTTGCACACGGACAACCCTTTCACTTCAGTAGTATGCCAATGAGCGTTTATACAGATTTACTTGTACTGTATACATACATAAAAGCCTATACCCTGTCGTGCTTTTATGAACGTTTAACTAACACCTTTCGTACGTTTGTGAACGTTTAACCTCAGTCACATTGTAGTAAATGTTTGGACACGTTAATAAACGTTTGATCGCAGTAACACAGGGGTGAATGCATAACCCTATTGACACAATAGTGAACGTCTAACCTCAATCGCAACATTTTATCATTACTGTCATTACGATTATCACTATCCTTATCATTATCATTTTACTATCACTTTCAGTCGTGCATTAATAAACCGTTTGTCAAGTCGTGCACGAACAAACCCCTTTTATCTCATTATCATTCACTATCACTGTCACTATCAGCCGTACACTAATCTCTTACTTCATTACCTTTATCACTATAGTCGTATATTAATAAATCAATTTGTAATTCATATACATGAAGAAATCCTTTTACCTGATCATCATTAATTGTCACTATCACAACCATCATCACCATCTCTATCCCAATCGCTATCCGTCGTACATTAGTAAACCAGTTTGTCAAATCATACACGGAGAAAGCCTTTTACCTCATTATCATTCAATATCACTACCACTATCAGTCGTACGCTAATCGCTTACCTCATAACCATTACACAATCATTCGTACACTAATCGCTTACCTCATAACCATTATCACAATCATTCGTACACTAATCGCTTACCTCATAACCATTATTACAATCATTCGTACACTAATCGCTTACCTCATAACCATTATCACAATCATTCGTACGCTAATCGCTTACCTCATAACCCTTATCACAATCAG
>NC_051395.1:45355392-45357892 GCF_015228065.2 Penaeus monodon | reverse complement strand
AGAGAGAGATTAGAGAGATGGGGGAGGGGAGAAAGCGGGAAAAGAGACAAAAAAAAAAAAAAATACAGATACAAAAACACACAAACATGGAAGAAAGAGTTAGGCAGCAACGCTAACAAAACAAGGCAGACGATCATGTACGCCAACAAGAACGCATAAAACAAAACACACAAAAAAAAACTCACTGTCAGGGCAAGTTGTCGTGAAATCTACAGTGTGGACTCTTCCTCGCTTCTCACCATCTTCATGGCACTTCTTCTCACCGTCATCCACCTGGACAAGAACCTTAACCGTGTAGTTTGTCTTCCCAATCAGTCCAAGAAGCTGTATTTCGCTGCTTGAAGATGATACATTGGAGGCGCTCGCTTGATCCCCTTGTACCTAAAACACATGTCGGGAAGGACGAAAAAAGGTCACTTGAGCGAGAGAGAGAGAGAGAGAGAGAGAGAGAGGAGAGAGAGAAGGGAGAAAAGAAAAGAGAGAGAGAGAGAGAGAGAGAGTGGAAGAAGTAACAGAAGAATGAGAAATGAGATGAAGGAGAGATGAATAAGGAGTGACAGAAATAAAGGAATGGAGGAAGAGACAAAGAATATAGGAAGAAGAAGCGAGGGAGAGCGAGAGAGAGAGAATACAAGAGAGAGAAAGAGAGAGAGAGAGAGAGAGAGAAGAGAGAGAGAAAGGAGAAGAGAGAAAGAGAAGAGGAGAGAAGAAGCAGAGAGAGAGAGAGAGAGAGAGAGAGAGAGAGAGAGAGAGAGAGAGAGAGAGAGAGAGAGAGAGAGAGAGAGATTTTATGTCTATCGAACGTGTGAGCTTCAATTATTATGTTTTCCTAAATATCCATAAATTCTACTTAATATTTATAGTGAAGTGATATAATTCAACATCCATTGTTTTCCTGAAGTGATTATTTCAGATGACAACAAAATATAACAATATGACAAAGTATGACAAAAAACAAGAAATATAACATAAAGAAATGCTAAATGTTTAAATGCGACACAAAAGGACAGTACATCACACGCCCCTTTGCCAATACCGCGTCCACCTCATCGCCTCACCCAATACACAGTGATGTAGTTCGTCACCCAAGTGCCCTGAGGCAGTTCGCCGTCGTTGTCATTCCTATTCCAATAGTCAAAGGTCACTGTCACCCTGTCATGCTTGATCGCCGTGATGCTTGGAGGCTTCCGGAGACGGGGGAGGCCCAGGTCACCTGAAGGAAGGGAGGAGGTGTGAAGGCGACGCTAAGGAATTCTCGTAGCTTAGCGTCTAAAACTGCTACTTAAAGTAAATTGTATTTATAAATCACACACAAACACACACAGCTACTTTTATTTTGTCCCTGTTTGATGATACTTTCATGACCCTACGTTGTTGCATAGGCTGTTTAGTTTCTACCGAAAACTTGCTGGAGCTTTGCTTGACATTCTTAGCGCCTACTTCTAGTGCAGCTTCCGTTATTATGTCATTGAACTGTTTGTTGATTTGGTCAATGTTGAGATCTTCGTCGCTGAGAAGTGAGTATCTGTTTTGGATGCTAAGGTTAAATTCTGTCGCTCGGGTCTTCAAGTTAGCTAAATTTTGCTGAGGTTTTCGTATGAGTTTACTCCTTTCCCTTTTGAGGCGTAATTCAGTTAGGCCTCTGACCATTCTATGGTCGCTGCCAACATTTATTTTATCAATAACTTCCATTTTTTTTTACTATGTCGCACCTATTTGAAATTATGAAGTCAATTTCGTTTTTGATGACAGATGGCGACTTCCATGTCCACTTCCGCTCTAGTCTTTTTTCGAAGAATGTATTCATGATATTGAGTGATCGAGCCTCCACAAAATTGATTAGCATTTGCCTCCTCACATATTCATTAATCTCCCATAATTATTCTGGAATGGGTTTTTACTCTCTCGCTGGCTAAAGGAACATCTTTATAGAAACTATTTCTTCATCACTGTGGCTACAGGTTGGAGCATAGACTTGAACAGTCTTAAGATGTACCTACTGTTTAGTTTTATTGTTACTGAAGCCACTCTTTCGCTTTCGCTTATACTATAGAATTCCACGATATTCTTTTCTAAACGTTTGTGAACTAAGAACCTATCCCTAATTCCTGCTTGCTACCCTGGGGTTTACCTCGCCAATATAGCATGTGTCCATCATTTAGTGTCATCTGTTCTTCGCCTAGTTTTCTAACCTAATAGAGTCCTACAATATTCCATTTAATGAAAGAGAGTTCATCAAGTAATGCTAGTAAGTCGGATTCAGTTCTCATTGTCCTTATATTATATGTGCAAAGGTTCATCAACATGGGGCGGCCTGTTTTTAACCGGTGATTCTTAGCACCCTCTGCTCTGGAGCGATCCCGACGTAACCAAGGGCTCTATCGCCTCCGGGGAATGTTGCTCTGTTTGTGCAGTCATGGTTTTTGATTGAGAGGTAGACAGCCAAGTTACCCCCCACCTACTGGCTTATGTGTATATTGGTGGGAATAGTTTAGCCGGG
>NC_051395.1:45347892-45350392 GCF_015228065.2 Penaeus monodon | reverse complement strand
TTTTTGACAGGATTTTCCTTGTTATCAGTTATCGAATAGAGACCAGAGCCTTGTAGCTGGCTGTAGGCTATTTTCAATGTTTTGTCCTCTGTAACATCTGCTTTGTACCACGATTTAGACTGAACAGGTTCTTTCTGCCACCATACGTGGTCTTGGTCAATATTGGTCTCCAATCTCAGGCGCAGTTCTTGTTCCCGACTGACGGTTACAGCAATCTGCTCGGGAGTGTACTTCGCTGTGAAGAGAAGAGAATCGTGTAGAGGAAAATATCAACACCTTCACGATCCCCTAAGTCTGTGTGTTGTGTTTATTCATATCCATCCCACATTTTGACTATAAACAAAATCCATGTCTATTATCAGGGTTATCATTTTAGACTGAATTTTGTGTCGTAGTTTCATATATTATTTTATTGTTTTATCAAGTTAGCATGAGTTTATTGCATCCATTAGTGTTTACTGTATTTTCTTGTGTAAATTCATACCAATCCTATTTTTTTTATAAACATAATTCTGCCAATTATCAGGGATTATTTGATTAAACATGTATGTATGCACACATAACCACCGATAACTGGAAAACTTCCCTTCACCTACCAAGCTCAGTCATGACTGGGACTGATACATTGTTGCTGGCTTCGTCTGCACACACCAGTCCTCGACTAAGCTTCCTGTTGTCATTGTCCAGTGTGAAGTCTATTCTGTTCTCCGCTGGGGATTCTACAATAAGAGAGTACAGGGATCTCTATGAATCTTTACCTCTCTGCTTCTCTATATATACTAATACATATATTCACACACACACACACGCGCGCATATATATATGTAATATATATATATATATATATATATATATATATATATATATATATATATATATATATATATATATATATATATATATATATATATATATATATACATATATATATATATATATAATATATATATATATATATATATATATGTGTGTGTGTGTGTGTGTGTGTGTGTGTGTGTGTGTGTGTGTGTGTGTGTGTGTGTGTGTGTTGTGTGTGTGTGTGTGTGTGTGGATGTATGTGTTTCAATTTTTTTTACCTTCCACTGTAGGGTTATCGTAGTCTGGTAAAGTGCTCGCAGTAAGTCTCAGCGTATCATCTCCAGTGACACAAAAAGCTGTGGTATAGCTTGGGAATTGCGTCATCTCGTAGACAAAATTCACATCCGGAATACTCGATGATCCTTCCACTGAAATTTCGCTGCAATAGAGACATTTTATTTAACAGTATGTTAAATCTGACAATACGATGATAGTTGAAAATAACACGGCAGATATTGTACCGTAAGTAAACGTGGCTGAATTTAAAAGATTGCACGGTGATAACATATTTTGCACAAAGGCTTCTTTCAGCAGCACGGACCGTATACGTGGTGGCTGTAGGGTGTCACGCACGTGTGTGGAATTCATGTCGAACAAATTGCAAGTAGAACAACGAAGGGATGTACAAGAAAACACACGAATATGCCGAAGGCCTTTTCGCATTTACTTCTTCATCAGGGCATGATAATAACAATAGGACATGCCCTGATGAAACAGTAAATGCGAAAAGGCCTTCGGCATAGTATCATTATTATTACTGATGTTCCTTTTGTTATCATTGCTTTTGTTTTCCTGTGGTTTACTTTGATTTCACTTTGTTTTATCTGGTACTTTATGTTGTTTTTTTTATTGCATTTCCTACTGTTTTGAATGAAATTCCCTGTGCGCTGTTTATCAAACACCACAGCCTGACTAAACTTTTTTGCCGAAATTTAACGATAAAAACATCATCATGCTACCCTTTCACTGTAAAAAGTGGAGTCCAAGGTGTATATAACCAGGTAGATTCACTTCCATTTACACTACTGAACTTAAGAATGAGTATTTTGATGGCTGTAAGGATCTCCATTATCATGAATAAAAGAGGGGAATTTTGGTTTTACTTCTGGTGATTTTAACAACATTGAGTAAATTATACAAATAATTATGTATCTAGTTATATCTGATATCTTACAGCACACTCTCAGTGGCTAAACGCGATGAGATCATTAGCTCCGCCCCCTTTTTGACCCACGCAACTTGTGTAAGAACAATGGTAAAAAATATCGAAAAAGAAACCAAGAAAGGACAGAAAAAAGAATGAAAAGAAGAGAAAAGAAAAATTAGTAATGACAATGAATAAAGGTGACAAGGCGGGGTTTAGCTCGGAAGTTGCCAAATAGGATTTTCTTCAAGATCGCGTGGGTCTACCTGTGTAAAAAAAAATACCTTGGGCAAGACACAGCATGGAAAGAAATGAATATCTCCGCTGTGCATACAATGTAATTTAGCTAAAGAAAACGCAACCTTCGCACATTTTGATAATCAAGGCCTCTTGTCTATCCTTGTTTTCGGAAGGCAGCGCATGCATTGGATTTACAATTTCCAGAATTCAATGCAGTGGCAAAAAATAACATTCTGTTATTATCATTATTATTATTAT
>NC_051395.1:45327892-45332892 GCF_015228065.2 Penaeus monodon | reverse complement strand
TGGCGCATCCAATATCCTGTTTATGCTCATTAATTTCGTAAGCTCTACCAGTTTCCCCTATATAAAATGTTTACATTGGCGAAGAATTAATGAACATAAACCTGATGTTAGATATGCCAGAGAATGAAATGCTTCTCAAAATTCTCTCCGTGTCCATTTCGGTTTATTTATTATTCGTCTGCAGAGAAACTCGTGAAATGTTCGAAACGTCCCGATTTCTTACTGTGGCTCTTTTCCTTTTCATCTTTGCGTACACGCTACTATGTTTGTGTTCATATATATATATATATATATATATATATATATATATATATATATATATATATATATATATATATATATATAGAGAGAGAGAGAGAGAGAGAGAGAGAGAGAGAGAGAGAGAGAGAGAGAGAGATAGATAGATAGATAGATAGATAGAATAGATCGATAGAGAGATAGATAGATAGATATTCTTCTTCTTGGTTGTCTGTCGCGTGACAGGTTCAGCGCCACACACGCCATCCTTCATGGTGTGTTGAATACGCCTTGGAACTGATAAGATGGTTTACCGCTGCCTTCCTCCATCGCAGTACAGGAGCCAAAACCAGGTTACTGGCCCGCCTCCTGCTGTTCTGAAGCCTCCTTTGACCCACGGTACACCTCTTCCCCCCCTTCAGATACTAGTGTCACTGCTGTTCGACCTAGGGTTTATTTTGGACTTTTCCAGTCCATACATAAGTTTATATATATATATATATATATATATATATATATATATATATATATATATATAATATATATATATAATATATATATATATATATATATATATATATATATATATATATATATATGTATATTATATATTTATATATATAAACATATAGACTTTGTCTTAACATATCGCTAATGTCACTGAGGCAGATGTTGTAGCACTAAGTGACATCTCTGACCACATTGCAATTCCATGTAGTATCAAACTCAGAGTGTCTTGGGAATCTGTTTATTTTATTTTTTTTTTTTTTTTGCCATAGCTTTTTGAATTTATTTAAATGATACTGCACAATATGCTCTTGTTTTTCTCAAAATAGGGCTGAAGTTGTTGCTTTTTTAATAGAAAGATTAACAAAATTGTTGCGGTGTCATGTAGCGTTATGAGGCTCATAACATACACATACACACTAACACACGCACACGCACGCATACATGTATGCATGCACGCACACATGGGCACATGTGTGAGTGTAGTGTAGTATGTAGCTCATTATTAACAAATCACAAACTATTTTCCTCCTAGTTATGTATACGATTCATGGAAAAGCTGACCACCCTTTTTATTCTAGACTTCCTTCAAGCTTTTTTTTCTACTCAGTTAATTCAAATTGCTATGACTATGGATGAGTGCACTTTGTCAGCCATTCTTGGGTAGCTTTCTCGATAGCTTTGTTCCAGCAGTTAATTAGTTATAGAATAAATCTCTCTTGGTCTTTTAGTTCAGTTGGACAGTAATAATTATTCTGAAGTTTTGGGTAAAAAGCTTTTATATTGGTTGATCCAGATTTCTATCTTACATTGATCCAAGTTCTGTTTATTTATTCATTTATATCTTGCAGTCTTTCTGAAAAAAAAAGAAAGAAAGATAGAAAAAAAAGGCAAAACAAGTCATTTTTTTCCCATTTTTTCAAGCAATGTTTCACATTAGTTCTTGATAATTTGTGTTTTTATGACGCTCTCACTTTATGTTGCCTTCATATACTTCATATACACGAAAACTAGCTTTGATTACTTCAGATTAATCTATACATATCGTTAGAAATATATACATATATGAACCGTATTCATGTTGACAAATGTAGAGAAGGTATGAATGAGAATGAATATCTTCACATCTCTCTCTTGGATTATAAAGATATTCATTCTCATTCATACCTTTTCTACAATATACATATATATTTGTGTGTTAGAGTTAAAATGGGATAATTTGATAGTTATCCTTGTTTGCATTGTTGCTTCATATGATCTCTAAATACTGCCTTTGTTGACGATAAGGTTCTTCGTTGTGGAATAAAAAAAAGAAAAAAAAGAAAAGAAAAGAAAAAAAAAAGTGGAAGAAGGAGAAGAAAAAGAACAAGAAGGAGAAGTAAGAGTAGAAGAAAAAGAAGGAGAAGAAGAAAGAGGAGAAAAAGAAGAAGAAGAAGAAACAGCTGTTTGTGCTGCATACTCATTAGCCAGTTGCAGAGCATATAAGAAAGGTCCTAATTCCCTTGCGTATAATTCGTAAGGATAATAATTTACATCGTTTCCTTATCTTTTATTACTTGTACTATAACTCTACTTACATTAATTCGAATGTGATTGATGATTCTTAATTTCTCGTACAGTATGACAAATTTTATCATGAATAAGTTAGTCGTACCTGTTAATGATTTCACGATACAAATTGCTTTACAACACATTTAAAATTATATATATATATATATATATATATATATATATATATATATATATATATATATATATATATATATATGTATATATATATGTATATATATATATATATGTATATATATATATGTATATTATAGAAATGAAGTAATCGTGTCGAGTGGAAGGCCTTTGTATCTCTAGCTTATTTTGGTCTCTTTGTAGGCGCTACCGGTTACGTTTATTATGCATTTTCGGTCTCTTCTCTGGTTCTTCCGGTCTCTTTTCGGGTACTTCCGGTCTCTCCCTTCTTTTGACACTTCCGGTCTCTAATCTCAGGAACCTCCGGTCTCTCCCTTTTGACGCTTTCGGTCCCTCCTCTCAAGCACTTTCGGTCTCTCCCTGTTTCTGTCTTCGGGACATTTGCCTGCGTGCTTTTCTGTTCTGCTTTCCGACGCTGCTTTCGTGCCGTTTTCCTCTCCTGGTTCATCTCCCTGTTTTGGAAAGTTGCGTTTTCGTTTTCTTTAAGAATGTAAATATTTTTTTTTTTTTTTTTTATTAATCCTCTTTATTATCATTATTGTTAACATCATTATTATTTCCTTAAAATTAGTATTTTCATTATTATCATCATCATCATTATCAGTTCATTTTTATTCTTGCGTGTGAATATGTTAGTGTGTGTGTGTGTGTGTGTGTGTGTGTGTGTGTGTGTGTGTGTGTGTGTGTGTGTGTGTGTGTGTGTGTGTGTGTGTGTGTGTGTGTGTGTGTGTGTGTGTGTGTGTGAGAGAGAGAGAGAGAGAGAGAGAGAGAGAGAGAGAGAGAGAGAGAGAGAGAGAGAGAGAGAGATAAACATATATGTGTGGTATATATGCATCTTTGCGTGCGCTGTATATGTGCATATATATTTGTGCATGAATATGTGTGCATGTATATCTTCTGACTAAGTGCGATTTGTTATTATTATCCTTATAATGGTCACTATCTACTATCATCTTTTCAATCCTTTACTGATATGAAAATGAATACAATCATATAATCACCATTACATTATCTATCTATTCGTTTATATATATATCATTTTATTTACCCTATGCTTTCCTACACTACAATATTTTCTTTTTCTTTATTTATACATTAATTTCTCATCTGATAACACTCGCAACACTTACCATATTGCACGAGTGAAGGTGTTGCAACACTCGGTAAATCGGCTTTGACAGACATCTTCTGCAATGTTGAACTTGTATTCGGCGAAGGTTGCCACGACGTCCTCTGGGTTGCTGCATGGCATGGCTGGGGGGTGGGGGGGTGGGGGTGGGGGTTAATATGGCAAGTGATTTTTGTTTTGTTTTGATTTGTTGCTTGTCTGGGTGACTGCCTTTCGCTCTCTTTCTTTCTTACTTTTTTCCCCCTCTCTGCCTTTTCTTTTCATCTCTGACTTTTTTCTTGGTCTATGTCTAAGCCTCTCTCTCTCTCTCTCTCTCTCTCGTCTCTCTCTCCTCTCTCCCTTCCTCTCTCTCTCTCTCTTCTTCACTCTCTTTCTCTCTCTCTTTCTCTCTCTACTCTCTTCTCTCTCTCTCTCCTCTCTCTCTCTCTCTCTCTCTCTCTCTCTCCTCACTCGCCTCTCTCTCTCCTCTCTCTCTCTCTCTTCTCTGTCTGTCTCTCTATCTCTCATTCACTCAATCTTTCTCTCTCTCTCTCTCTCTCTCTCTCTCATCTCCCTCTCTCTCCTCTTCACTTCTATTTCACTCTCTCTCGTCTCTCTCTCTCTATCTCTCTCTCCTCTCTCTCTCTCCTCTCTCTCTGCTTCTCTCTCTCTCTCTCCTCTCCATATATATATATTATATAGTATAATATATATCTATATATATATAATTATATATTAATATAATGTCTATTAAAACTATTCTTGTCCCATTTTTACATTCATTCATTTATCAAAAGGCTAAGAAGATAAAGATCTTGAGATAGTGATAATATATAAAAAAAAAAAAAAAAAAAAATGGGGATTTAAGTTGGATGTAAGAATAGGATGCGATCACTACCTGTCTATCTACTGTCTATCAATCTTCTTTTCTATCTACCTATCTTTCTATATGTTTTCCCTATCTACTGTTATCTATCTAACTCTCTGTCTATTTTGTCTTTCTCTCTATCTCTCTCTCGCTCTCTCCTCTCGTCATCTTCTCTCTCTTACTCTCGAAATCCTCTTACCGTCTCTCTCTCTCTCTCCTCTCATCTCTGCTCATCTTCTCTATCTCCTTCTCTTCTCTCTCTCTCTCTCCCTCTCTCTCTCTCTCTCTCCTCTCCTTTCACTCTCTTTCCTCCCTCTCACCTCTCTCTCTCTTCTCTCTCTTCCTCCTCTCTACCTCTCATCTCTCTCTCTCTCTCCCTCTCGATCTCTCTTCACTCTATTTCTCTCTCTCTCTCTCTCTCTCTCTCTCTTTGTCTTTCTCTGTCTCTCTCTCTCTCTCTCTCTCTCCATATATATATATATATATATATATATATATATATATATATATATATATATATATATATATATATATATATATATATATATATATATGTCTATTAAAACTATTCTTGTC
>NC_051395.1:45320392-45322892 GCF_015228065.2 Penaeus monodon | reverse complement strand
AGGTCATGTTTGGGGAAAAGGGTTGCCATGGCAGCGGTTTCTTTGGACGGTGTTAGATGTAGGCATATGTTTAGATCTATAGATTTACAGGTCTGTGATTTAAATTTCTATGTATCTTTTGCCTATATTGTATGTGTCGAGATATATATGTGCATGTATATATATATAAGTGTATATATATATATATATATATATATATATATATATATATATATATATATATATATATATATATATACATATATACACACACAACCGGAAGAAGATAACGATAAGGTTATCGGGTGATATTGGGTAGGGGATATTTTTAAAAAAGAATGTTGGAAGAGAAAATATGTTGTAGATACAAAATACAAAAGAGGGAAGTTTATATATACACATTCATATCTAATAATTTCGCTCAAAAAACCGGAAAATAGATAAAAGAGAGTTTAAAAGTACACGAAAAAGCACATGATAGTGATATCATGTGCGCACACGGTAAAATAACAGCTACAAAGATATATCAAATGTCGAAGAACGATTAGAAATTACAGAAAAAAGAGAAGAGATCTGATAATATTTATAATATAAATTTCCTTTTTATATCGGTCTCTCTATCAACATAATTCTATCTCTCTCTTTATTTCTCAATTCATTTCTCTTTTTCTCTTTTTATTTATAATATAAGATAAGAGATCACTTCAGTCATCAGTCATTCCTCTTATTCAACAATGAATACTATATGCTTGTAACAAAACCCCATCGGTTTGTTGAGATTTATCTGCAAGCAGATGCTTTTGCAGCACTTTTGTCTCACTCTTCTTGCAGAGTTATATTCACGCATCTTTGTATATGTATACATATGTATATATATATATATATATATATATATATATATATATATATATATATATATATACATATACACATATATATATATATCTATATCTATCTTTATATATATATATGTATGCAAGTATGTGTGTATACACATATACAGACATATTAAACGTTTTCATTTGTGAAACAATTAATCAAAATCAACAATTCATGGAAATTCACTCAATTTGGTCTGTTTACCCATTTCGATATCCTCCCTCAGTTTTAGTCCCAAAAACAAATCCTCACACATGCATTTCATTTGCAGGTGTGTGGCTTATGAGCGGAAGTCATTCATTAAAAATGAGGTTTTACGCACTTTTTTTTTCTTTCTTTTTTTTACGTTTTCGTTGTTGTGTGTCATAAACCTACCTGTCCCCGATGTTTTTACACGTATATTTCAATAATAAACACAGAAGCATCAATAATTATTCTAAGTAACTCACATCCTCTTTCTCCTCACGTTATGTATACACACACACACACACACACACACACACACACACACACACACACACACACACCAACACACACAAACACACACACACACACACACACACACACACACACACACACACACATACACACACACATATATATGTGTTGAAAGGGACGCACACAGATGATGAGGGGAGGGGGCATAGTTGATGAGGGGGAGTAGCTTATAAATGTGTCTATATGGTTGTTGTGCACGCGTGTGTGTATATGTATCTATATAATCATCTATCTGTCTGTCTGCCTGTATACATATATGTATGTACATGTGCACATCAATGAAAGTAAAGGTCATTCACCCTTTCTTTTCTCAGTTTGTATACATATATGTGTATACATATATGTATACATACACACGTCTCACCAAATTTTCGTCGGCGACTTCTTCCCCGACCTCAGCGCCCTCCTCTTCCTCCTCGACGAGAGCGACCTGGTCTTCTACAAGAGGTTCCTCCTCCTCCTCCTCTTCCTCTGGTTCTTCTGGCTGTTCGAAAGAGAGTTAATGTTAAGTTCGGATATATGTATGGATGCACACAAACACACACACACACACACACACACACACACACACACACACACACACACACACACACACACACACACACACACACACACACACACACACACACACCACACAGGATATATATCAAATGATAGATCGTTGCTCTAGCACCTTCCCATATAAGCAATCTGTTTCACATATTAACCCATGCCGACGGGGACAACATGTACGTACATGCAATTCCAACTGTGAGTTTAACATATTAATGTTGTTAATAATAATACAGCATTTATAATGTTAATAATGAATCCAGTACCGATATTAAGAACAATAGAAAACCAGTCACGCATTTCTCTGGCAAACTCAATGAAAGGGGAAATCATGTGCGGCCACAGACCTCTACTATTTGATTCCTTGGACCTGAGTACTGGTAGAGCCATCTATGTGTAAAAACATTTACCAAAACAAAACTGCAGTGAACATTACATATTCGCAGAGGAAATGAGTTAGGAAATAGGTCAATGGACGATGTTTAAACGAACACTACAGAAGACCAAACAATGAGTGGAGCAGAAAATGTATGAATGAGAATGAATACAAGAGATATATTTAATCTTTAACCGATTTCAATGTATTTGCGTA
>NC_051395.1:45255392-45267892 GCF_015228065.2 Penaeus monodon | reverse complement strand
ATCTCTTATTCCCATTTTCAATCAGCCATTTTCTCTTCGACGGGGGAACTCTTGAATTGGCGTCAATACTACACAGCAATGCTGTTTAAAAGGGGTAAGGACGCAAAAATATGTGCATTGTGATACCAACAAACAACAGTGCTACGGACAAACAGAAGCTAAATCCTCAAAATACGAGAATCATTAAGAGTTGCAACCCAACCCACGCAGGGAGAATAATAGGAAAATGAAAGTTTGCATTTTCGACTGAATAGCAGGAAATTAAGTGTTGACAATGCACACAGGGCAGTATACGAGGATAACTTTCCGAAAGCAGCGTGTGTTTGAAAGACGATAAATTTAAGCGAAAAGAGACAGCGACTACAACATGAGACGGAGAATAATGCAAATGTAGGCAAGTACAGTAGGTGGGGGTGGGGAGGGGTGGCTATAGGGTGGAAGGGGGGAGGGTGGGTGTCGAGCGGAGAACTTTAATAACGAGGATTTGAACTCCGGCGTTGAGAAATGTTCATGAATTTCGCTTTAAGTTCTTCCCCCCCACCACCACCCCCGCCCCCACCCCGACCGGAAAAGCGGAAAGTCTAAACATTTCTTTAGTTGTTGTTGTTGTTGTTTTTTCTTTTTTCTTTTTCTTTTTTTTGATGGCTTTGCGAACGGTGCTTGGCGAGGGATTCTAGAGAGAGAGAGGGAGAGAGAGAGAGAGAGAGAGAGAGAGAGAGGAGATAAAGAGAATGACAGAGATAGATAGATAGAGATAGATAGCTAAAGAGAGAGAGAGAGAGAGAGAGAGAGAGAGAGAGAGAGAGAGAGAGAGAGAAAATAGAAAATCCCCCCCAGACATTTCGGTAGAACTTCAAACATCCCAAACTGACATACCACGCAAACCCATATATTACCTACGCAAAATTTCCTCCGAACTCCTCCCTTAGACAAACCTTAAAAGCAACAACAACAACGAAATAAACAACACAACCAACCAACACAACGTCGGAGAGGAACGTTATGTGTTGACCACGCAGGTAAGAGAACGCTAGAGCATTTGTCACCATTAGAAGCGAAAGTACACTGTCGAGGTACATTATAGTGGGAGGTTGTGCGTTTAGGGTTATTGAAGAGACAAATGCCTTAGCGTGGAGGATTACGGAGGGGGAAAAAGTCGCTGCATTTCTACTGCTTTGTTCAGTGGCTTGGAAATTTTGGGTTTATGGATAAGGGAAAAGGTTAGTTTGATGCGCAAATGCACAGACTGAATTATACGCTTGCAAAGAGGTCTACAGACGCGGAAAACTCGCAGGCACAAAAAATTAGAGGTAAAATATACGCACACACACATACACACACACACACACACACACACACACACACACCACACACACACACACACACACACAACACACACGTCTGATGCAGATACACGAAAGGAAACACACAATAACATAACAAAATACTCAAGGACATGCACACACTTATGATATATTGAGAAGCAAAGGCAAATCTGTTATAATTCTTTCACTGTTGTGATTATTATTGTTATTGATCATTATATGATAATCATTATGATATTTACTATAATGGCATAGATAATAAGGACCGCAATAACTAGAACAAGATCAAGAACAAGAACAAGACGAGGAACAAGAATAGCAGTAACAACAACCATGATAACAATGATGTTACGTTAATAATGATGATAATGATAATGACAATAACAAACTACAATAGTAATAATAATGATGATATTGATGGAAATGATGATGACGATGATGATGATGATGATGATGATGATGATGATGATGATGTAATAATAATAATAATAATGATAATAATAAAAACAATAATATTAATATTAATGATATTGATTATATTAGTGATAATAATAATGGTAATAACAATGATAAAAAATGATAATGGCAATAATAATAATAATAATAATAATAATAATAATAATAATAATAATAATGATAATAATGGTAATGATAATGACAACAATAGTAATGACAGTAATAGTGAAGAATCATGAATTACAATAATGATAACTGTTATTAATATGATTTTTTTGATAATATTTATGGTAATAAGGATTATGCTGATGATAATAAACAGTCTTAATAATAATTGTAATGATGATAATGATAATAGTGATTACAATAAAAGTAACAATAACAACAATATTTATAATAAAAACAATAAAAAAAATATATAATAATAACAATAACAATAATAATAGTAATAATAATAATAATAATAATAATAATAATAATAATAATAATAATTAATAATAATAATAATAATAATAATAATAATAATAATAATGATGATAATAATAACAATAATAATAATGATGATAATGAGATGATGATGATGATAATAACAACAGCAACAGCAATAACTATTATAATCATTAATAATAATATTATTATTATTATAATTGCAATTATCATTTTTACTTGATTCACATAATACAAAACATGCAATAAGAAAAGAAAGAAATAACTGGATGTATCTGGAAAGAAAATATCTATCTATCTATATATTTTTTCCTCTCTTTTTAAAGATATGAAACATTTTCAGATAAATCTTTCGTGCTTTCCCCAAACTTCGCATGCATTCAGCTGACCGCGAGTAAATACGGCATTCAGATCTCTATCTATTCACAGAAATCATTCCCTCAAAAAAAGGAAAAAAAAGGAACCAAGAAAAAAAAAAGGAGAGAGAAAGATAAAAAAAAAAGGAATAAAAGATGGGAAAAAAGAGAGAAAACATTGAATTCCTTTGGTTTGCGCATCATTTTTTTTTTTTTTTTTTTTACCAGCAATATTTCACGCTTCCTTTCACACTGAATATCGCTTTTCTCTTCCTGATTTCCGAGCCTCCTCCACGACCTTCAGCATCCCGAGTATTCAAGAGATAACAGTCATGCCCAGCTCTTTCACGTTAAAGGGGGAGGGGGGGGGGGAGGATCTCCTTTCAGTTTCTCAGCCTCTCAATATGTCTCCGGTCTGAAAGGAGGGCTAAATTATGAGTTTCTATGCCTGTGAACATTTTGTATATATACTTTCATGCATGCGTGCAGTTATATGTAAACACACGCACACACACACAAAAAAAAAACACACACACACAGAACCACACACATACATTTAGATGCACACAGGCACACCCACACTTACATCCTCTCACAGCCAAACACACACTCCAAGATGCTCCCCTGCTAATCTTTGGGTATTTCGCACCCCGTCCTCCTTCCGTTTCTTCCCTCGTCCACACCCATGTTATTACTTGACTATAAACAAAGGGCCGTATTATAGTCCTACACGGGAAGTACGCACACACGTTCTTGCGCCGTATTTCCCACGAGGAAAAAAAAAGGGTCATTATGTGTTACCTTTGTGATCGTCTTTCATTATCGCCTCTTGTTCCTTTTTTCTTGTTTTTGTTCTTTTTCCTTTCCTTTTGATTTTTGTGTGTTTCTTTCTTTTCTTTTCTTCTTCTGTTTTTGAATTTATTTTATTTTTTATTATTATTTTTTTATTCCTACTTCTCTTCCTCTCCACCTCCTCCTCCTCCTCCTCCTCCTTTTCTTCGTGATCAAGAGGGACGAGGAGGAGACAAAGACAGACAGAAAGGCGTGATAACGGAGGACAGTGAGGAAAAGAATAAGAAATATTGTAGAATATGTGAATGTTGAGAAACGAAGGAGGAAAAGGATAAAACAGGATACAAAAAAGAAAAAAAAGAAAAGAAGGGAATAGCAATATATATATAAAAACTATCCAAACTATTCTATCGATAAAAAGAAAATAAATAACTAAGATAAAGAGAGAGAGAAAAAAAAACTTAATGTGTTTCTAATTTCACTTCTTTATTTATTTATTATTATTATTATTATTATTATTTTTTTTAACTGCGATAACATCCAGTAATGAGGAACATATAAAATAGAAATCTAAAGAGCAGTAAGCGTCGAGTGTGGGGATGAGAAACGGAAGTTGATCCACTGTGGAGAAAGAAAGGGAGAGAGAGAGAGAGAAGAGAGAGAGGAGAGAGGAGAGAAGAGAAGAGAGGAGAGAGAGAGAGGAGGAGAGAGAGAGAGAAGAAGAGAAAGAGAGAGAGAGGAGAGAGAGAGAGAGAGAGAGAGAGAGAGAAAGAGAGAGAAAGAGAGAGAGAAAGAGAGAGAGGAAGAGAGAGAAGAGAGAAAAGAGAGATTGATTGATTGATACTTCATTGCCATAAAGGTTGATACATTAAAACAAATTATAACATAAAATTGCAATTTGGCATAAAAGTCAGCTGAGCTATAACTCCTTTGCTGACATTTTGGAAATTCAAAATAGTTAATAACATAAATTTAAAATAGAAAATAAAAGACCATAGGGCTAAAGATGACTAGAGTAGATACAAACATTAATCTTGCAATAATATTAGCAAATGACAAAATAAAAAACAAGGATAAGCAAGTAAAATGACAGTAAAACATTAACAAACAAACAAAAGACCAGAGGAATACAAACAAAATCAAATATAATATAATCAACATAAAATTAGTGAAACTATGAATATATGGCTAAAAAAGAACAAAATAATTGTAAAAAATAATAACATGTGGCTAATTAAAGCATAACAAAAGATCAGTAAAAAGTTAAACTTATGACATAAAACGGTTGTTAAATGCAAACATAAATATAGTAAGAAAAAATATAGTACAAATACAAACATAAAAATATTAAAATGCTAAAAGTGGAAAACACAAGAAATTCAAACATAAAAATATAAGAAAGTTGGAATACAACTAGAAAAATGGCACGAGTGCCAACGAATCATTAAAAAGAAATACACATAAAAAAAAATGGAAATACACATTTTCAAAGAAACTAAAGTAAAACTAGAAAAAATAAAGATTAAGCTCCAGACTAGTAGTAACAACATAAGTGTTTTTTAAAGGCATGTTAAAAGGAATTAATGGATGGGATGTGTTTAATGGATTCATCAATATAATTCCATATCTTGGATCCCCTGTGTATTAGACTTTGCTGAGCATGACAAGTCCCACACTGAGGAGTTTCATGAACTCCTCGTGTATTAAAAGAGTGCCTGAACACATGGAAATAATTTTCTGACGGAATTAAGCAGTTCACTGATTTGTACGTACACAAAAAGACTAGTTTGAAGGAAGAAAATATCTTTCAATTTTAACAGAGATAGTTCTTTGAAAATTTGAGTGGTGTGATCATTGTAGGCTTTGTAGGACATAATCCCTATCAACCTTTTCTGAGCCAATTCGAGGGAGTTCAGACTTGTCTTATTGGCACCACTCCCAACTGCAGAGCAATATAATATATGTTGATAAGCAAGCGACAGATAGAGCTGCTTTAGATTGTCAAGGTTCAAGTAGTCACGAACTATGTAAAGCACACCAGAACCTTTAGATAATTTTACTTTAATTTCATTAGTATGTGACTTCCACATCAATCGGCTGTCCAAAATAACTCTAAGGAACTTTGCTTCCTCCACTCTTTTATTATTTGATTATCTAGTTCAACATCAACATTGGGTATATGACTGAAGAGTGTGAAATGAGGTAATGCGTTTTTGATTTATTTAAAATCAACCTGTTTGCTTTAATCCAGTTTGGTAAATTAACAAGTTCTTGGTTCACCGATTCTGTAAGAATTGATAGGTCTTTATTTACCATGTACAGATTTGTGTCGTCAGCAAAGAGTAAAAAATTTAGCTTGGAGCTGCATTGGACAATGTCATTGATATATATTAAAAATAAAACTGGGCCTAAACTAATCCTTGAGGAACACCATGTTTAATATTTGTTAAACTTGATTTAGTGATGTCATATATAACATACTGTTTTCTGTTGCTAAGATAACTATTAAACCATATGAGCACAAGTTTATACAACAAAATATCATAGGAGATGGCTTTTGATAGGTCGCAAAATATTGTAATTTGATATAGTTTTCTGCTACAGATTCATATATTGCATTAGTTAAACGGTGAATTGGTAGTTCAGTGGAATAATTAGGACGAAAACCCATATTGGCATGGAGATAGCAGGGACTGGGATTGCAAGTAATTCAGCAGTCTAAAGCCCACCACTTTTTCAAATATTTTGCCGAATGATGACAATATGGATATGGGTCTATGGTTTCCTGACAATGTCTTATCCCCTTTTTTGTAGATGGGAACAACTTTGGGCAATTTGTAGGTGACTGGGGAAGATTCCTGTTTGAAATGATTTATTTATGAGGTCTTTCAGATGAGGAATTATTTCTGATGCACACTCTTTTATGATTTCTGAGGATATATCATCATGCCCGGGCGCAGAATGCTTTAAACTCTTAATCATAACACTAAGTTCAGTGTGAGAGACCGGAGATAATCTTAGAGAGAATTTGGAGGGACTTGGGAGATACTTAGTAAAGTCATTGTGGTGTTGGGATGGTTTGTGACTCAAATTAGATGCAATTGTGCTGAAATATTCATTGAAGCCATCTGCAATACCTTTGGGGTCAGATGTTACATTATTATTAAAAATAATTGAAGTTTGATTGTTAGTTCTTCTGCTACGATTAAGTATTTCATTTACAAAGTCCCAGGTTTTCCTAATTTTCCCTGCATATTCTTGCAGCTTGGATTTAAAATAATTGGCTATAGCACATTTAATAACTCGACTTAAGTGTTTCTGTATCTTTCAAAGGTATCACCATAAGTCAGAGGCCACTTTGCGTATTTTCTCTGTAATTTGTGTCTGAATTTGATTGAGTTTGAGATTGCTGGAGTGATGTAAGGTTTATTCAGATGTTTAATTTTGATATTCACTTGCTTAATTGGACAATGATGATTATAAAGCTCAGAAAACTTTTTGACAAAGCATTTAAAGTCAGCATCCACATCTCCATTATTTAGAATAGTCTGCCAGTCAGTTTCACTTAACGCAGATTTCAGCGAGGAAATACTTTGGGGATTAACCATTCTCTTGGATTTTTTAAATCTGAGTGGAATCATTCCTAGGCTTCCTAGTTAGAAAAGTACTAATAATAGGAAAGTGATCACTTATGGTTGTATAAATAAAACCACTAGAATAGTATGTCTGTAAATTGTTATGCCATATCTGATCAATTATTGTAGCACTTGTGTTAGTAAGTCTTGTGGGTTTGGTTATAGTTGGATAAAAACATGTGAGAGTATTACAGTAATAAAATCGTGAACTGGATTTTCATCATATTTCAATAGGTTAAGGTTAAAATCTCCCATGAAAATGCATGAAATCCGAGGCATTGATGACATTATATCCATTATACCAACCATTGATTCATGAAATGCTGATTTGGTGGAGTTAGGAGGCCGATAGATCACGCCAACTAAAAATGTCTCCCGATTATCATTAACTTCTAGGGAAAATGGTTTCGATATGGGGGAGTCGCATAGCGAGGTCAGTTCTAATAGTGCCTTGAAATGGTTCAGAGAGGTAAATTGCAACACCACCACATTTAGTACTCCTATTATTAAAATATGGAATGTAACCTTCAATGGGGTATAAGTTGCAGATATTGTCATCAAGGCGTGTTTCGCATAAACCTATAATATTGCACTTGATTGTAATTTCATTTAGGCATTGATAATTAAAATCCTTAAAATTTTGTGGCAGAGTACGTATGTTAAAAGAGAGAGCCGTCAGACTACTGACTGGAGGATCAGAGTTGGTGTTGAGGGAGTCAACAAAAAGATAATTGCAATTTGGTTGTATTTGGTCTACACAGTTTAAGTCATTGCCTCTGTTATCCGAATCTCTCGCGTTAAAATCATTTGTTAGAAATGGATGAAAAGGTTAATTGTTAATGTCATGAACTGAGAAATTAGGAAAACTTACATCATTTATTAAAATATGCAAATCAGAATTATTCAAACTATGAAAAGGTAAGTCATTTGTCAGAGAGAGAGAGAGAGAGAGAGAGAGAGAGAGAGAGAGAGAGAGAGAGGGGAGAGAGAGAAGAGAGAGAGAGAGAGAGAGAGAGAGGGAGGAGAAGAGAGAGAGGAGAGAGAGAGAGAGAGAGAGAGAGAGAGAGAGAGAGAGAGAGAGAGAGAGAGAGAGAGAGAGAGATAGGGAGGAATGAGAGAGAAAGAGAGAGAGAGAGAGAGAAAGAGAGACGTTGTAAAGGAAATGGTTAAAAAGAAAGAAGGGGAAGAGAGTGGTAAACATGGCAAAGAAAAATGGTGAAAATAGAAAGAAATGAAAAGGGGATAAAAAGAGGGAGAGAAACATAACAAGGGAAAACATAAAATATAAGAAAGAGGAAGAAGGGGAGGAAGAGAAGACAAAAACAAAATATCAGAAAACGGTAAAAAAGAGAAGTAAAGACATGAAATAAGAAATAGTGACAAGCAAGAGAAAGAGCAATGATAATCATGATAAAGATAATGATAATGATAATAAGAATGATGGTAATGATAATGCTAGTGATGCTAAATTACAACGATAATGATATCAGTAATGACAATATCAATAATCATATCGTAAGGATAATGGTTATGTTACGTCTATAACAACAGCAATTACTACTAATGCTACTACTATTAATGCTATTACTGCTACTAATACTACTACTGATACTACTACTATCACTACTACCACTGCGGCTACTACTACTGCTACTACTACTGCTACTATTACTACCACTACTACTACTACTACTGATACTAATCCTACTACTATTACTATCATTGCTACTAGTTCTACCATTACTACTACTACTACAACTACTACTGCTATTACTATTACTCTTACTACTTCACTACTACGGAGGAGGATGACAGAGATTCGGAAGCACATAAATATAAAATGGGTGAAGAATCTGGGAATAATAAGTAAATAACAAGATAATTATGTGAGAGAACATAATATAAATATAATGAGGAGGAACATGAGATGGACTGTGGGAGGGATAGGGATTGGGAAAGAGAAAGGGAGAGGTGGAAAGGTTCTGTACCCCCCCCCCAAAAAAAAAAAAAAAAAAAAAAAAAGGTTTCCCGTTTTAATGTTTACCAAATTATTGATTTTTTTTTTTTTTTTTTTTTTTTTTTTTTTAGAGAGAGAGAGAGAGAGAGAGAGAGCAGGAGCCCAGGGGGAAAGGGTCTGGATAGTTGGAACTGTATAAAATTTTTTCAATTCAATCCTGTGGTGGGTGTGGCCAAGAGAGCAATTGAAATTATACCCTTGAAATGATTTAGATGATCTGGGGATTGATAAGGCTTGATGTCATGTGTGTTGCATGATGTGTGCCAGTAATTTTCAGTGGTGGGGACCCCTGCCAGTAATCAACATTAATCCAATTAAAGATGATCTAGATAAGCTTGTAGCCAGAGGATATCTTTTGCAAAATGTTGAGTAGGGTTCTATGAGTCAGGGACGGTTATTGCTAGTAATTTTCAGTGGTGGGGTCATACAACTTTATGCTTAATGTACCTTGCTTTTGGGACAATCCCTTGTAGTAATGAAGCCATTTTTAGAAACTTGCAGGAGTCGTCGTTTCAAATATAGGGGGACATTGGTGCTCCGCTTTCGTGTGAACTCCTGTACACCAATGCTAGTTTAACACCAGCTTTAAATTACTTAGTGTTACACATTTCCTGGTGCCACTGTGATTATCTTCTCCAACAAGTACCACTTTACTGTTAGGTGATTTAGACTGAGTAAATTTGTTTCAATTGTACATATATTATGCATCATGCAACTCACCCACAATGTAGAAAGTATAGTAGTATGAGGATTTTTATTTGGTATGCTGATGCATCAGCCATTCCTGACTCCCGAGGTGTATTAAGAATTTTTCAAAATATTTCAGATTGCCTTGCATGGTGATCTAGGCCATATGGGGGTTAGCTATTTAGTGGTCACTGCTGGGGTTACCCCACCGCTGAAAACTACTGGTTAGGTTACTCCCCTGACTCCTACTACCCTGATCAACATTTTGCAAAAAAAAAAGAAAAAAAATCATCAAGTTTCCTCACGAGCTGATCTACAACATCTTTGATTGCATTGTTGTTGATTACTGGCAGGGGTCCCCACCACTGAAAATTACTGGCACACACTGTAATACACCTGCCATCAAGCCTCATCAATGCCTGGTGGTTTTGGGAGGGTTACCTAACAAAACTAATCTAGATCATTTCAGGATACCTGCCAGTGGTCTGGTTTCATGTTAAGGCATGTACATGGAATCATCTAGTCTAATCTAGTGCCGTGACATCCAATGACGTTGGTGGCCATGCCTTTCCACTTCTGTTCTTCGCAGAGGTTAAGATGTTGATCCTGGTGGTGTTCAGCACCTCAGCCATGACCTCTAAATATGTTCTTGTTTGTCTTCCTCTCGGTCTTTTGCCCTCAATTTTTCCTGTTGTTACCAAACATTCAAGTGTTTCTTTTCTCATTACATGACCTAATCTGTCTTTGGGTCAGTCCTTTCAGAAATTATATTTGCACTCCAGTTCTTCTCAACACATTTTTGTTTGTCACACTTTCAATCCATGGTGCCTTTAGCATCCTCCTCATGACCCACCACATTTCCGTAGCATCTACCCTCTTCTTCATCGCTCTGCTGATCGTCCAAGTTTCATTGCCATACAGCAGTACAGACCACACGTAACATTTCATTACTTGTATTCTTGTCTTGATATTGATATTCCTGTTCACACCTCCGGTCTTTACATCTTCATCACTCTCCAGCTGCCGCATTATAATCTCTGTGTACAGGCCAAACAGGTCTGGTGATGCCACACATCCTTGTCTAACTCCTCAATGGATCTCAACATATTTGCTAAAGGAATTTTCTACTCTGATCACTGCAGTTTGGTCCCAGTACAGGTTCTTCAGTATCTCGATATTCTTTGCGTTAACATCCAACCCTTCTGGCATCTCCATCAGCGGTTCGTGTCTAAATTTAGTGAATGCCTTTACGTAGTCAATGAAATGTCCATAGACATTTTTCTGATCTTTCGGAAAGCATACTCAGAACAAAAATAGCATTCCTGGTGCTTTTCTCAGGCATGAAACCATATTGTTCTTCAGCAATCTCTCTGCCACGGATTCTCTCCAAAAGAATCTTTAAGATCAGCTTCGTGACGTGGCTCATCAGACTTATTGTGCGGTATAATTCAAACTTCTTTTCTCCTGCTTTCTTTGTCAAAGCAATAAACACTGATTTACAAAGTTCTTTTGGTATCCACCTTTCATCGTAGATAGAGTTGATAAGTCTTGTCATCATTTTCATTCCAGTATCGTCTAAGGTTTTGATAATATCGGCTGCTATATCGTCAGGTCCCACTGCTTTCTCGTTTGGAAGTTTCCTATCCTAGAGAACTTCGTCCTCTAGGATAGGAAGATCTTCCTTATGTTCGTGATAACTGGTTCCATCTTCCCATCTTTATAAGATGTCTTCTTTTTTCCATCAATATCTTGCCCTTCTTGGCCTCAATGAAACTTGATGTATAACATGAACTGCGTTTTCTTGGTGACATGTTTGACCTTTTCATGCATTTTTTGTGGGTTAACTTTCTAAAGTTGCTCTAGTTCCACATACATGCCATTCAGAAACTTCTCTTTCGCCTCCAGGCACTTTCTTCTGATCTCCTTGTTTAAGGCTTTGTACCTTTTTGTGCTATGTTTCATTTGCCTTTGTTCGTCCATTAGCAACAGAATCTCCTCCATCATCCACTTCTGACTTCCTCTACATTGTCGGAATCACTTCCTCCACTGTGTCCACTGAGATTATTATTGCATTCTGTTTCCTTTTGTCCAGATCTATTCACTGTTGTACTCCATGATTATAAGTTGCTTTCGATTCTGCACTTTGTCTAAGCAGCTGGAAGTTGTTCTTCTTTGGTCTGCTGGCTGTGAGTAGCTTCTTTGGTTTGAATTTTAGTGAGCATACTACAAGTACATGATTGTTGTCACAGTCTGATCCAGGGTAACACCTCGTTTGCAGCACCATATTCCTGACTCTTTTGTTTATTGTAAAATATTCAGTCTGGTTTTTGTCTGTGCCGTCAGGGCTTTCCATGTCCATAGGTTTTGGGGATGATGTTCAAACCAAGTGTTCAGAAAAACCTGTTCATTCTGCTCACACCACTCCATCCATCTCTCATTTCTTACTCCTAGACCATGGAGACCCACTATATCTTGGCATTTTCCCCTCCCAACTTTAGCATTCAGATCCCCCATCACTACTACCACCTCCTGGGAATTGCCGTATTCCACTGTTACATCCAAATCGCCATAGAATGCATCTATATCCTCTTCTGAACTGTCACTCGTTGACGTGTATACCTTGTATCAGCGAGCGATTCTGTGGCTTTGCTCTAATTTTGACAAAAATTATTTGATCCAATACTGCTCAATAACCAATCAATGTCTTTGAAACTTCTTTACTGAGTAGCATGCCAACACCCTTTTCATGATTTTTGTTATGTCCGGAGTATAGCATACACATATA
>NC_051395.1:45237892-45240392 GCF_015228065.2 Penaeus monodon | reverse complement strand
TTACATCTGTCCAACAGGAGGTCTCAGACCGCTTGCGTGTGCTAAATATTTTGATTTTGTCTTTCATCTCTTAACATAAATATCGATATCTTCACTTTAATGCACGCCAAGGATGACATAGAGTGCATTAACGTGAACAGATCGATGCTCATGTTGTAGATGACGGTTTGAATAATAAAAAAAAAATGTCCGAGACCCTCTTTTTGACACGCCTACCTTCATATAATGGACGCTGTTGGTCCTACGCCGCTATTAAAACAAACGGCAACGACGTTCACAGACGCAAGGAAACGTTAACAAAAATACGATTCATCTTGAAGTCCGGTAGAGCCATTGCTAAGAAGTGTTTGCTTTAGCTGCATTGCAAGTCTTCATTAGCAGCGACAAAGCTAAAACAGGAGACTTCAGGAAACTGCCGACCTAAAGTAAAAACTCTTGTTGCATTTCCTCTTCATCATACCTGCAATGACGCAACTTCTCGCTGGAGTTTTTGTTTGTTTGTTTTGTTTTCAAAGAGTTGCGCATTTGTGTCGCGAATGCAGGCGATAGCGAACAACAGGCCACATTTACCTTTCGTTTCGAGGAGATTTTAGGGGAAATGGAAAGGGCCTTGGTATGCACAGAGGAATGAGTCACGTGGAATAGGACTGCAGAAATTGAGAATAAGTTTGCGGTCTTTAAAATCTACTGAACTTCTACTGATCTCTTTAATGTATATAGTCTAAGGATATATATATAATATATATATATATATATATATATATATATATATATATATATATATATTATATATATATTTATAATGTTATGTATATATATATATACATATATTAATATCATGTATATATATATATAATGTATATATATAGTATGTATTATGTATGAGTATATATATATATATATATTAATATATGATATATAATTATATATATATATATATATATATATATAATATAATATATATATATATATATATATATATATATATATATATATATATATATGTATATACATATATATATACACATGTCTGTCTGTCTGCCTGTCTGTCTGTCTGTATGTATGTGTGTATGTATGCACACACACACACACACACACACACACACACAAGTATATATATGACTCTTACCATCCGAATTCCCTAACTCTGCTTGATCTTACCGACAAGCCTTAGAGATTCGCTGACCTTGCTTTTAGATCACTGCAAAAGAGGTCAACGCAGGACGTCAAAGGAATCCTGAACAGAGGTTAAGGAATGCATTCGTGCCAGGAATCCGGGAATGGTAGTCACTTTAGTCATGCTACCTACCGCACGCCAGCCACACGACCTGATGTCGAGTCAGTTTCAGAACATTATCTTCCTTTTAGATCGAGACAAAAAACCTTGTGTCTCATATTCTTTTTTTTTATTCAGTTTATTATTATTTAAAAATTTGAATTTATAATTTCTCAAAATGTATTGTATTTTTCTTTTCTTAAAGTTTATTGAATTTATCATTTCTCAGAATGTGTTGTATTTTTCATTTCTCAAAAAGTATTAAATTTATCATTTCTCAAAAAAATTCAAAAAGTATTCTATTTATCCTTTTTATTTATTTTAATTTATCATTTTAAAAAATCGTAAATCGTTTTGCCTTTCCTTATTCCTTTTATGTATATTTTTGTTACAGGCATATAAACGAAGTGCATAACACGCAGTATATCAAAATCTAAAAGGGAAACAGTATATAAACAGAGTTCAGATAAATAAAACTGTAATTTCGGTAAGAGTAGTATATTTTTATAGAAATAAGGAAGCTAAACTCATCCGTCTCAAGGATGATATTACATTTTTCCACCTACAAGATTCCTTTATTTGTTTCACATATAAACTCACTAATCTTGTTATAAATATATATATATATATATATATATATATATATATATATATATATACATATATATATATATATATATATATATATATATATGTATATGTATATATGTATATATATAAATTATTATAATTATTATTAAAATAAAGTTGCTTAACAAGATTAAGCTTTACTGTGTGTGTGTGTGTGTGTATGTATTTATGTGTGTGTGTGTGTGTGTGTGTGTGTGTGTGTGTGTGTGTGTGTGTGTGTGTGTGTGTGTGTGTGTGTGTGTGTGTGTGTGCATATGCTATATAAGATGCTTGGTTTCTCGGAGAACGTTAAGTCTGGGAAGAACCCTGGAAACAATCTAAATTTCGAATACTAATTTGCCAAGTTCGATGCAGTCTTGTAATCAGTGGGACTTCGGAATTAAGGAAGCAATACTCCCTATTGGAGACCCTTTTTGTTGGAAATTTATGCTCGCACGAGAACACGATTAACAACATATCGTTTCCTTCAAAAGCCTTTCTCTTTAGGTAACCGGTTTATAGTTGCTATAAACGCCAGTATAAGTTCTATTTCGACAACGGACAACCTACAGATCATTTTCTTTATATGAAAAGGAATCGAAACCTCCATTTCCG
>NC_051395.1:45230392-45232892 GCF_015228065.2 Penaeus monodon | reverse complement strand
TTATTATTATTACTATTATTATTATTATCATTATTATTATTACTACTACTATTATTATTATTATTATTATTATTATTATTATTATTATTATTATTATTATTATTATTATTATCATTATTATTTTTGTTATTATTATTATTATTATTATTATTATTATTATTATTATTATTATTATTATTATTATTATTATTATTATTATTATTATTATTATCACTATCATTATTATCATTATTATCATTAATTTTATCGTTATCATCGGTTTTCTTTTTTTTTCTTTTTTTATCACTTTGGACTTTTGTTTTGAAATACGTGTATGTATATTCTACATCACCGCGTGAAAATTAGTCACGAAAAACAAACAAACTACAACAGAAGTGGTATGTTGAAGCAAAATAACCTGACAAATGTAAATAGTTGGTAATTGGTCTTTACCGTACAGCATGTGTTTTGCGTGAACAGGTATGGATGGTCCCTTCAGGCAGGTGGTCGTTATGTAGGGGTTATCTAAGAGATGATTTTCGTGTGGGAAAACCTTTTGGTGGGTGGTTATATTAGATGGTTATTAAATTAAATATGAGTCTGTCTGTCTATTCTGTCTGTCTGTCTATTCATATGTTTATCTATCAGTCTATTTGTCTATCTATATATTTACATCTGGTAGATATATAGATAGACAGAGTTAGATAGATAGATAGATAGATAGATAGATAGATAGAGAGAGAGAGAGAGAGAGAGAGAGAGAGAGAAAGAGAGAGAGAGAGAGAGAGGGAGAGAAAGAGAGAGAAAGAGAGAGATTGTTAACATATTTATCAGTGGCGCAAACTTCTATTCTTGTCTTTACAATTTCGTTTAATCATTATGTACTTTTACTAGAACCGAATTAGTCCTGTAGTCTCATTTACTTGAATATCTGCAGGACCCGTGATATGGTAATATATCTAGAATCGTAGGATATCAATTGATATAATTAAGATATATAACGGTTTTTCTGTATAATCTTCTAATCATGTTCATACTCTACAAGTCATTTGCGTGAATTTTCCGTGTCTGAGTATTGGTTTCAATTCTTTGAATTACTTTGTATAAAAAGCACATATATGATAAATAAAAAAACATATATTTACTAAGTAAATGATCTGGAAAGCTTTGTGAGGAAAATCCTTGAAAATATATAACAGAATATACCAATATATGTTTTTATGCTATTAGTTTTTACTTTGGGCGAGTTGTGCTTGTTTTTTTGAGAATTAATTGAAGCGAAACATCAAACTGGAAATAGATAGATAATTGATAATATGCTTGCATGAAATATGCCCTATGACTCTATATAAAAAATTAGGGACTTGATTATACATTAACTGTATTTCTTAAGCATATAGAATTACAGTGCAAATTTTGTAGCTAATGCCAGATAAAGCTTCATTATCTATTGTAAATCCAAGTAAATGACCTACCTAAACATTTCATCAATTATCATCATTGCCTTGATATGATTAACTATTATCGTCACTGGTAGTAAAATACAGCTGAATATTTTTTTTTTTTTTTTGCCTACTTTCTGCTCGCCACGTGTTCGCTATATCTTATATCTGTCTGTGGAAACCGAATATCTTTTTGTCAGAATTCGTCATGCAATCACATGCTTCTTGCCACTGTTACCACGCCTTAGAAGGGGGACACCGGCTTCGTCTTCTCTGTCAAAGGACATGTTCATAAGAAGTATTCCTTGATGAGCTGCAGTGGCAATGGCTGTCAAAGGAATTTTTTTTTTTAAGATCTCCATACGGATTTTGACACATGCGTGTATATGTACGTGTGTGTTGTGTGTGTGTGTGTGTGTGTGTGTTGTGTGTGTGTGTGTGTTGTGTGTGTGTGTGTGTGTGTGTGTGTGTGTGTGTGTGTGTGTGTGTGTGTGTGTGTGTGTGTGTGTGCGGTCATATACACGTACATGTACACATATGCTTATAGATAAATATATATAGATATATACATACACACACACACACACACACACACACACACACACACACACACATATATATATATATATATATATATATATATATATATATATATATATATATATATATATATATATATATATATATATATATATGAATAGCAAAACACTCTTCCGTGCTGATACAATGGAAGAAAAACCCACAATGCAAAAACTAGATTTATTGAAAATGAGACTACAGTTTCGAAATCCACCTGGATTCAATTTCTCAATGTTGATAATGAATTAGATATTGCACAAAATAAACATGATCATCAGAAAAGCAAACAATTAGATTATCATAAACATGCTCAGTGAATTAAACATTATACTAAAAGAAAAATAATCATAATAAAAAACAATAGTTAATTAAAACAAACACAAATTAAGTTTTATTTCTATGTGAATATATGAACCAAACATCAAGCAAAATTAATAATCATGACAAAAGCAAATACTTGATAGACAAAAAGAGTCTGTTTTACGCTCCTTCGGAAAATG
>NC_051395.1:45210935-45213435 GCF_015228065.2 Penaeus monodon | reverse complement strand
GTATATATATATATATATATATATATATATATATATATATATATATATTAATCTGTCTATTTCTCTGTTTATCTATTTACCAATGAGCTTGTTTATTTACCTATCATTTATTTTATCTATTCATTTATATATATAGTTTTGCATATTCACCTATCATTCATTGATATATTCATTGTTTAATTACCAATCATTTATTTATCTATTCATCTATTAATTCAATTTTCTGTTTGGTATTTGATCTATCTATTTGTTCACCTATGAATTATTTACGTATCTATTCATTAATTCATTCATTTACTTTATTTGTCGATGGCGTTCGATCGCTAAAGGGGTGGGGGTGGGGGTAGGGGAGTGTGGTGGGGGAACGGTAGCGAGGTGGGAAGGGGGGAGGAATAGAGGGGAGAGGGGAGAAGGGAGGGTATGAGGGGGTAGGAGGGGTAGGAGTAAGGAAGGGGAAGGGGAGTGATAGGGGGGGGAGAGGTAGAGAGTAAAGGGGGAGAGTGTGAGGTAGGGATAGAGGGGGAGAGGAGTGTGGAGTAAGGGTTGAGGGGAAGAATGTGAAGTCGGGAGTAGAAGGGGAAAGGAAAAAATGTAAATAGGGATACAGAGGAAAGGGGGGGGGGAGGAGACAGTGAGGGGTGAGGATAGAGAGGAAGAGAAGAAAGTCCGGATTAGGGATAAAAAGGAAGGTAGAAGGAAGTGATAACGAGGAGGAGGAGGATGCGGATGAGAGAGAGAAAGAGAGAGGGGGAAAGCAGGAGGAAGCGGACAGATAATGGAGGAGGAGTGAGAAGGAAAACGGAAATAAGACACTGAAAAGAAGAAGAAGAAGAAGAAGAAGAAGAAGAAGAAGAAGAGAGAGAGAGAGAGAGAGAGAGAGAGAGAGAGGAGAGAGAGAGAGAGAGAGAGAGAGAGAGAGAGAGAGAGAGGGAGAGAGAGAAAGAGAGAGAGATGAAAAAGTAGAAAAGGGAATGAGAAGGAAGGAAGGAGGAGTAGGGAAAGAAAAGAGATACATGGGAAAGAGAGATTTGGAAAGGTTAGAGAAGAGATGTGGATAGGTAGGGGGGAGAAAAAAGAGGGAAAAAAGAGAAAGGAAGGAGAGAAAGAGAGAGATGGAGAATTGGACAAGACGAAAGATAGAAAAATGTAGGAGGATTAGAGGTAAAGACAGACGAATAGGAAACAGGGGAGGAAGAAGGAAGAGAGAAAAGCGTAAGAGCTGAAGGGTGGGAGAGAGGGTAGACGAGAGAAGGGGAGAGAGGAGGAACAACCAAAAGAGGAAGAACAAACGAGAATAAAAGAGAAATGGAGAGGGAAATGTAAAAATAAGAAGTGGGGAAAGCAACAACAGAAAGAAGAAGGGGGGGGGGCAAAGGACGGAGGAAGAGGAAGAGAATAAAGGGAGAAGAACAGAGTTGGTAGATACATGGACAGATGGAAAAATGTAAGGGAAACATTGTGAAAAGATGAGAGAAAAAGAGGATACAGATGGAGACAGGAATGAATATATAAATAGACAGACAGACAGACAGACATATAGATAGATAGATAGATAGATAGATAGAAGACATATAGAAGGAGAGGTAGAGAGAGAGAGAGAGAGAGAGGAAAGAGAGAGAGAGAGAGAGAGAGAGAGAGAGAGAGAGAGAGAGAGAGAGAGAGAGAGAGAGAGAGAGGAGAGAGAGAGAGGAGAGAGAGAGAGAGAGAGAGAGAGATAGATAGATAGATAGATAGATAGATAGATAGATAGAAAGTCAGAGAGAGAGAGAGAAAGAAAGAAATAGAGAGAGAGAATGAAAGAGATTTAGTGCACAGGATGCAAGAGGAGTCGGCAACGGTGGCCCAGAGAGAGAGAGAGAGAGAGGGAGAGAGAAAGGGGAGAGAGAGAGAGAGAGAGAGAGAGAGAGAGAGAGAGAGAAGAGAAGAAGAGGAGAGAGAGAGAGAGAGAGATAGAGAGAGAGGAGAGAGGAGAGAGAGAGTGAGAGAGATAAATAGATAGATAGATAGACAGAGAGATACACAGAGAGATAGACAGATAGATAGAGATAGATAGAGATAGATAGATAGATGGATATATATATATATATATCATATAATATAATTAATATATTATATATATAAGAGAGAGAGAGAGAGAGAGAGAGAGAGAGAGAGAGAGAGAGAGAGAGAGAGGAGAGAGAGTGAGAGATAAATAGATAGCTAGATAGACAGATAGATAGATAGATAAATAGAGATAGATAGATTGATAGATAGATAGATAGATAGATAGATAGATAGATAGATAGATAGATAGATAGATAGATAGATAGATAGATGGATAGATAGAGGATAGATAGATAGATAGATAGATAGATGGACAAAAATAGATAAAGGGTAGAGAGAAAAAGAGAGAGAAGAGAGAGATAGAGAGAGAGAGAGAGAAGAGGAGAGAGAGAGAGAGAGAGGACGAGAGAGAGAGAGAGAGAGAAAGGGGGAGACAGAGATGAGAGAGGAGAGAGAT
>NC_051395.1:45193148-45205648 GCF_015228065.2 Penaeus monodon | reverse complement strand
ATATACAATTTCGCCCTGAGAGTAAAGGAATTTAAAGAATTTTCGAAATTCGAAATGCGATTGCAGCTGCGAAACAGAATTACCATTAATCTCGGGTTATTCGAGCCGTAAAAATTTTACGTGTCCTTTAGATCTCAACCTTGATTTTACGGCATTTGATCCGTAAAAGTTTTACGGTTTCTTAATACCTTATCGTTAAGACTCGTTATTTGATGGGAAGAGAAATTTACTATTTGGTTGAGGCAGATCGTCTATTTTACGATTTTATGTTCATGTAGCCAACTTACGTTCTTTCAGGTGAAAAAAGTAAACATCATAGACATGCATCCACATACACGCACATACCATTGCACAGGGTCAGATACATACGCATATGTGTACAGACAAGTAAATATAAACTATTGTTTGTATGTTTCGTGTATGTGAGTGTATCGTAATACACTCACATACATCAGTACATCAGATTCAGTTTAATGTTTTTGATTTTTTAAAAATAAACGGTATATACACCTTAAAGATATATATTTTTGTGATAGTTTTCACAATTACTATAGTATTTTTCGTTCTTATGCTCTCTTATCTTAATGCATGCACCTGAACTCATACAAGGATTTACGAAAATAAGGAGAAACTTATATATATATATATATATATATATATATATATATATATATATATATATATATATATATATATATAACATAGGTACAGCCGCTTCCCACTTGCTTCCCCAGCCAATGTTGTCAATGTGTGAACTATCTGTAGTTTCGACACTTGAATCCGGACACATAATGGTTCGAACGGTGCTTCGAAAACAAGAGTCGAAAACAAATATTGCAACTACTGATAGGGTCTGGTGGAGACTTGAAGATGGAAGATATAGACAAGTGGAAGAGATTTTGTAAGTGGAAAAGACGTATAAGTGGAAGAGATTTTACTAGAGGAAGAGATTTTAAGAAGTACAAGTGGAAGAGAATATTTACAAACGCAAGCTAACGAGGAAGGGAATTAGTGAAGGGGGTGAAAGTTGGAGAAAATAATAATGGAGGAAGAAGTAAGAAGAAAACATGTAGAGAGGAATATAAGGCGAAAAAGAAGAGATAATAAAATATTGAATTATGTAACGGACCGGAGGTAATCAAAGGAGAAGAATGAAATTGAGGTGAAAAGTGAAGTGGCGAGTTAAGAAATGAGGTGAAGTGGAGAGGGAAGAATGAAGTGAAGTGAAGAGTGAAGTGGAGAGGGAAGAATGAAGTGAAGTGAAGAGTGAAGTGGAGTGTAAAGAATGAAATTGAGGTGAAGTGTAAAATGGAGAGTAGAAAATGGAATCGAAGTGAAGAGTGGAGTGCAAAGGGAAGAATGAAGTGAGGAGAGAAGATTCAAGAGTGAAGAATAAAGCTGAAGTGAAGGGTGAAGAGTGAAGTAAAAAAAGTGAAGTGAAAACTAAAGTGAAAGTGAAGTGAGGAATGACGTGAGGAATAAAGAGTGAGGTAAAAATTATGAATGAAGTGAAGATTCAAGAGTGAATAATGAAATGCAGAGTTAAGAATGAAGTGTTCATGGCACAAGAATTCCTAAAGAAACAAAAATAATACTTTGAATTACTTATATCAATTACTTATAATCTAAATTACTTATAATTACACTTATTAATATCCAAACATACGAATAAACAAATTGAGGTTAAAACAAAGAAAAGGGACAATAAGTGAAAAGAAAAAAAAAGGATAAAGAAAGGAAAGAAGTGAAAGGAGGAAGAGGAAAATATGGGAAGATAAGAAGGAAACGAAGAAAGAGAGAAAGAAAGAGATGAGAGAAGGAAAGAAATAATATAAAGGAAAGGAAGGAGAAAAATTAAAGAAAAGGAATAGATGTAGACGGTAAGAAATGATAGGAAAGGAAGGAAAGGAGAAAAAAATGAAAGAAAAAGGAAGAGATAAAGAATGACGGAAACGAAAGAAGGGAAAGAAACGGAAGAAAGACAACACAAAACGAAAAAAGGAAAAGTAACGAAAGAAGCGAAGAAAGAAAAGAAAACAATAAAGAAAAAGAAGAGTAAGAAAGAGAAAGAAAGATAGAAAAAGAGAAAGAGAAAGAGAGAGAAGAAAGAAAAAGAGAGAGAGAGAGAGAGAGAGAGAGAAAGAGAAAGAGAGAGAGAGAGAGAGAGAGAGAGAGAGAGAGAGAGAGAGAAGGAGAAGAGAGAGAGAGAGGAAGGAAGGAAAAGAAAAGTGAAAAATAAGAGTAATAAGAGTGACATATAACTCACCCTGAGGGAGCTTATTTCACCATGACCTTTTGAAGACCAAATGCCTCGAAACGACAAAATGCCTTCCTTTTGGGGCCATTAGTTCTTCGTCCTGCCTCTCCCCTTCCTCCCTTTCCGAATGAGGAATGGAAGAGAATAAGAAAGCAACAGAAAGGAAAGAGGAAGTGGGAGGGAAGGAGGGGGAGAGAGAAAATGAGAAAGATAGAGAGACGGAAGGAGGGGGAGGGTAGAGAGAGAGAGAGAGACAGAGAGAAGAGAAAAGAGAAAGAGAGATAGCGAAAGAAACACTACAGAAAACCCAGTTAAACAGAAGAAGAAAAAAAAAAGAAATCAGAAAAAAATCTGCAACATCTGAACAGAAAAACAATAACAACAAAAAGCCAACCCAACCCCCCCTTAGAAAAAAAAGGTAAACAAAGAACACACATAAATAACCAAAAAAACCCAAAGAACAGAACAAAACCGAACAGAACAGAAACATTCCCCCGATCTCACCAGGTGCGCCGGACGAGGAAAGAACACGAAACTATGGAGCCAATTTTCCCAGCGTTTGAAGGCGGCGTGGCGACTGTCAGGGTCCGGACATGCAAAGCTCGACTCTGCAGTGAAGCCCAATGGCACAGTGACATGATGATGAGCTGGACTGCATTCATCATTATGCTTTGTATCATTATGGAATGCGTGTCAATGGGACGGCTGTGTGGGTTTATTTTTTTATTATTATTTTTTTTTTGGGGGGTGGGGGGGGGTGGGAGGGTGGGAAGAGGGAGTATGGAGGAGGGGGGGGGGGTGTAGGAAGAGGGAGGGGATGGAAGGGAATGGAACAGATTATGTTATTGCTTTTGTTGTTGTTTCTTTGTTATGTGTTGTGAGCTGTAATTGTAGTTATTGTTGATAAGATTGTTATCTATCATCGATATTATAAATTTTGGTGTAACTATTGTTATTGCTATTATCATTGTTATTTTTATCAATATCATTACTAGTATTGTTATTATCATTAATATTATTATTATCATTTTATGAATATCAAATTATCATTATTATTACTATTGTTATTATTATTAGTTATCATTATTATTATTGCCATTATTATTACTATTATTATCATAGTTATTATCATGTTATCATTGTTACTATAATTATTATTATCATTATTATTATTATATAATTTGTATATATAATATATATACCATAAATATATATATATATATATATCATACATAGATATACATATATATATATATATATATATATATATATATATATATATATATAAATATAATATATATATATATATATATATATATATATATTATATATATATATATATAATATATATATATAATATAAATATCATTCTATTGATATATATAAATAACCAATATAAAAATAGATTTATATGAAGACTAATCTAATTATAAATATATATCATATAACTAGATATATATATATCTATCTATTTATTATATGTATATAATATTATAGTATATTATATATATATATATATATATATATATATATATATATATAGTAAACATCTTCGTGTGATACTATGGAGAAAACCAATACAGAACTAGATTTATTGAAGAGTCTACAGTTTCGAAATCACTGGATTCATCCTCAGACCTGATATATCTATCTATATTATCTATCTATCTATCTATCTATCATATCTATATGTACTACACTTTGTGTATTATATATATATATATATATATATATATATATATATATATATATATATATGTGTGTGTGTGTGTGTGTGTGTGTGTGTGTGTGTGTGTGTGCATATGCATATATATATATATATATAATATATATATATATATATATATATATATATATATATATATAAACCAAAATATATATAAATAGAAATCGGGCGGCGAGCATGGCTCCGGCGTCAGGTAATGAAAGCGTCACCGGCGAGGTAATGAACGCGGGACCGTTCATTAGCCGAAGGTAGGCTCGTAGGTCTGTTGTTCCTTAATCTTCCCCATCCATCACGGTGTTCATAAGGGCTTAGCATTCCCGGGAAGGACGTGACGCCACCTGCGGG
Source organism: Penaeus monodon (assembly GCF_015228065.2). Classification (NCBI taxonomy): domain Eukaryota; kingdom Metazoa; phylum Arthropoda; class Malacostraca; order Decapoda; family Penaeidae; genus Penaeus; species Penaeus monodon. The sequence continues at coordinate 45,201,320 of NC_051395.1, read as the reverse complement.
GACATAGTTTATGCGAGTCTTCAGGCGGTCGCTTCATCTAACAGTACCTTGGCGGCTCCCGGGGTGATGGGTGCAGGCTCGCGCGCTCGCTCGCTGTCTCGTTTCGTCTCGACTCGTTTTTCGTTCTCAGATTTTTAATAGTTCTTGTTCTTTCAGTGTGTTTTCGCGTGTGTGTGTTGTCTCTGTCAGTCTGTCTGTCTCTGTTCCTCTAACTCATCCTTCCATTCTCTGCCTCTGTCTCTGTCTGTTTCGTCTGTCTGTCGTCTCTCTCTCTCTCTCTCTCTCTCTCTCTCTCTCTCTCTCTCTCTCTCTCTCTCTTCTCTCTCTTCTCTCTCTCTCTCTCTCTCTCTCTCTCCTCTCTCACTCTCTCTCTCTCCCTCCCTCCCTCCCTCCCTCCCTCTTTCCCTCTCTCTCCTCCTCCTCCTCCTCCTCCATCTCTCTCACAGTTTCCAAAAGAAAATCAATTTCCCAAACCTCGAAACCTTTTTTTTTCCCTATCATAACATAAACTTTCAAAAAGCGAAGATGGTGATTTGGCAGCTGGTCAGTTCCCGCGTGTCCGAAGGTCTATATTTATCGTGTTTTAGCGTGTAGCCTTTTATCGTGACCTTGGCTTGGGCTTAGTGTCTGACCACCAACCAGGCTGTCACGCCAAAAAAACAAACAAAAAACAAACGGGGGCGGTAGTTGCTTTTTATTATGGTATACGTGTGCTGTTCGTTTCCCTTTCGTAATGCTTTTATTTCTTGCCATGGTTGCTTCGTTTCCCCCCGTGTCTCCTTTTTCTAACAGTGTGCGGTGTGTTTTAATTAGAATGAGGTCGTTGTGTCCGAATAAGAAGAGCAGCAGAATGAAATTGTAGTAGTAGTGGTAATAGTAGTTATTGTAGAAGAAGAAGAGGAAGAGGAGAAGAAGAAGGGAAGAAAGAAAGCGAAAATTATTAGTGCTACTAGAAAAAAGGAGAAGAAAAAGAGCAAAAAGAATTCAGAAATGAAAAAAAAATATAACATTTATTTTCCCTATCAATGTACGTCTTGATACTGAAGCATATTTCCGCTAAACCAAGCAACGAATAAAGAGATGTGTAGCGAAACAGGTGCAGATTAGATTATATATTCTAAAAATATTTTGAGAGAAGATATATTCAAGTGAAACCGGCAACGATTTTACGTTCTTCACTGAACATCATCTGCTTATTCCTTCTATTTACTGCACTTTCCACTAGTCATTCTCTCTCTCTTTCTATCTCTCGTCTTTCTCCTCCTTCTCCTTCTCTCTCTTCTTCTCTCTCTCTCCTCTCTCTCCTCTCTCCTCTCTCTCTCTCTCTCTCTCTCTCTCTCTCTCTCTCTCTCTCTCTCTCTCTCTCTCTCTCTCTCTCCTCTCTCTGTCTGTCTCTTTCTCTCTCCCTCTCCTCTCTTATCTCTTTTCCTATCATTCTGTCTCTCATTCTCTTTTTCTCCTCCCTCCACCCCACCCCCCTCTCTCTCGTTTTTTTTTCTCTTTCTGATTAGCTTGCTCTCACCCTCATAAAAATATTAATATGATTTTAAAATTGAGGAAATGTAAAATGAATCTCACACAGTCTGCTCAGTCATATATTTTAGTGTCAAGAGAACAATTTTTTTTTTTTAATGAAATTGGTACGAATGTTCTGTACAAATTTTCTCTTTTATTTCTTCAGTCTGACAAGAGATGATGGTATTAAAAGTAATCCATAGGGGGGAAGAGAAAAAGAAAGAGACAGAGGGAAAGAGAGAAATATAAAGACAGAGAGAAGGAGTATATGATTAAATGATTTAGATAAAGAAAAAGAATGTTGTCACGGAAGCCGTATTTTTACGATAAATGTAATGAATAATGACACTAAACAGACAAGGCAGAAAACAGCGTCAATAGTGATAAAAAATGCACTGAATAAGCGGAGCGAATCGGTAACTTAGCATAAACCAAAGGAAAAAAAGAAGAAAGATTAAAAATGAAACCTATCGAGAAACAAAATGCCTGTTTGTATCTTGCATATACCTGTTAAAGATACGATATCTTTATATAAATGTTAAAGAGGCGATATTTTCATATTATGCAAAGGAAAAGAAGGAAAATAGGAAAATGTAAAAATAAAGAGCGGTAAAATGCCTGTTTGTATCTTGCATGTACCTGTTCGATACGATTTCTTTACAACGAAAAGAAAAGAAAAGATAAAGAAATCTAACGAGCTGTAGAGTATCTTTTTGTAACCTTTATATACCAGTTAAAGTTACGATTCTTTATATAAAACGTAGGGAAAAGAAGAGGAAGGAATATAACGAACTGTAGAATACCCGTTAGTCTCTTGTTTTGGGGAGATATTACATTACTCTTATTTACTTGTTTATTTGTTTATTTATTTTTACTGCTGTTTCTGTAATCATCTTTCTCTCTTCTACTATCTATCTGTCAATTTTTATCGATGTCTTTGCTTTTCTCTCTCTCTCTCTCTCTCTCTCTCTCTGTTTGCCTGTCTGTGTGTCTGTCTTTCTGTCTCTCTCTCCCTCTCTTTCTTTTTCTCCTTTTCTCTCTCTCTGGCTATCTGTCTCTATTTGTAGATCTATCTATCCATCTATACATCGATCTATCTATATGTAGAGCTACTTATCTATCTATCTGTATGTCTCTCTCTCTATCTGTCTCTATATTCCTTCCGTCAATATATATTTTCTCTATCTACTCATCTCTTCTCTTTCTCAGTAACATCACTCTCTCTCTTTCACTGTCATCTTCTTAACATCAAGCGGTGATTTAGTGGGTCCATGGACTTTCTTTTTTTCACTCTCTCTCCTCTTCTCTCTCTCTCTCTCTTGATGTCCCTGCAGTAGAGGATGATCCTGGTTTACTGCCCTGGCGAGTACCTCATCCGGAGGTCTCCTTCGCTCCAACCTCCAAGGCAGACCTTCCTCTCCAGCAAGAGCAACTGGCACTAGAGGCCATCGCTGCCCACCACCTCTATGTCGACGGCTCTCTGCAGGCAGACGGAGCGCGAAGTGTGCCATGTTCTCCCCGTTATGAGCCGCCAGGGGGTGGCGTTTGGGTAGATTTTCCGACTCCTCAAGCTCTACCTACTGTGAACTTCATGGCCTCCTGGATGCTGTCATTCTCCTCACTCAGAGGGGGCTAAAGGGAGTTGTGATCCGTGACTCCAAGTCTGCCCTTTACGCTCTCACATCAATAAGAACATTGTGTCGCAGTGTTGTGCATAGAATAGTTTTCCAGCTCGCCATAGCCCACGATAGATCTCTTGTTGTGCGATTTTTATGGGTGCCTTCTCACGTTGGGCTCGCGGCCAATGAAACTGAGGACAATCTTGCTAAGACTGCTTGTGCCTGATATACATGCCACTCCCTCCCTCCGGTGTTACAGAAAAAATATATACTCCGAATATATATACAGCCGACTTCAGCCCTCGGCATTTGAGCGGACACCGGTTGATGAGCATTGAGACTGAAGCATGCTTTTTGCTTCATGTCTCTTATTGTTGTATATGCTCCTACTGATGTTTGTAAACTCGATGTAAAAGAGGTGTTCTATGCCAAACTCTCATCCATGGCAGACATTTGCCCCCGGCGAGATATTCGCATTGTTCTGGGCGACTTCAATGTGGTATCCAGTTGTGATCGAGCTGGCTATGAGATGTCTGCTGGCCCCCATGGCTCGGTAGCGAGAACAGCCTGCTTCTCCGGGACTTTGCTTGGTCCCAGAGAATGAGGATCTCTGGCTCCTGGCACCAGTGCTCCAACCTGCTTCGCTACACATGGTATGGTGATATGGGTACAGTGGCCAATGAGATCGACTACATCCTTGTTAGCATGCAAGGCTACTCCAGAACTGTAGAGTTTACCGGAGTGTCGAGTTCTGTGGCACTGACCATAGCCTGGTTGTGGCTACCCTATGGGTCCACTTCAAAACTCGCTGTCCCTCCAGTGGCCACCCTACGGTGTTTCACTTGGACAGACTGATGGAAGAGGAGTGTGCCCATGGGTTCACCATGGCAGTCTCTGATCGATTCACAGAACTTGATAACCTGACGGTTACTCTGTGGGAGTTCTTCAAGGGCGAAACACTTGAAGCAGTCCAGGAGACCATTAGTGTACGCCCGAGGGCAAGGCAGAATTCCATCTCCCTGAAGACACTGGAGGCCACTGAAGCATGTCGCATGGCTTGGCTGAATGGCAATTAGGTCTTGCATCACTCTTTGCTGCATAGGGCTCGGACACTGCTGAGAAGGGACAAGAAACAGTTCATCAGGAATCTTGCTGAGGAGGCTGAAGGCCATTCCCTGCCTACCAAGCCCTGAGAAAACTGAACTCTAAGCCCTCCTCGCAGATGGCTGTGTTCCACTCAGTGGATGGACGGATCATCTCATATCATATTGGGGTTCGTGAACGTTGAGTTGAGTATTTTGAGCAGTTGTACCAGGTAAACCCTCCAACAGTTAGCTTGGATGCAAGTGATGTCACAATACATGTGCCAGACCATCCCATCAGTGAGGAACCTCCTACCCTAACGGAGGTTAGGAGGGCGATTTCCAAGCTGAAGTGTGGGAAAGCTGCTGGTATATGTGATATCCCTGCTGAACTTCTAAAGGCTGGGGGTGAACCTATGGCTCGGGGCTTGCATGCAGTCTTGACTGCCATCTTGCAGTCTGGTACCATCCCCCTGACCTGTTTCGGGGCGTGGTCATCCCTCTCTGGAAGGGGAAAGGGGACTGTACCGACAACTGCTCAGCTTACCAGTCAAAGTTTTCACCCACTTTCTTCTGAAACGGATCCACGACCACCTACTAAGGCACCAGAGACCGGAGCAGCCTGGATTCACTCCCTGGCAGGTCAACAATAGACCGAATACTAGTGCTTCGAGTAATTGTGGAACACCGCCGTGAGTTTGGTTGTGGGTTGCTCGCAGCCTACATCGACTTCAAGAAGGCATTTGACTCAGTGCATCGTGAATTGCTATGAGAGATTCTGAGACTCAGGGGAATTCTGTCACAGATTATTGGCCTAATAGCAAGTCTATATACCGGTACTGAATGTGCTGTAAAATTTGGTGGGGCCTGTCAAACTTCTTCCCTGTTAATTCAGGGGTGAGGCAAGGCTGTGTCCTTGCACCAACACTTTTGAACACCTGCATGGACTGGATAATGGGCAGAGCTACTAGCCAAAGTCAGTGTGGAGCAACACTGGGCAATATCAAGGTCTGAGACCTTGACATGTTGATGTTGCTATCCTATCTGAGTCCCTGGAGTCTCTGGTGGCAGCTTTTGAGCATTTGGAAATGAGGCAAAGCCCTTAGGCCTAGAGGTTTCCTAGACCAAGACCAAGATTTAGGCCTTTTGGGGCCTGTTAGGGGAACCCGTTCAGCCAGTCCAGCTTACGGTGAGGACGTTGAATTCACAGAGTTTTACATACCTTAGTAGCATATTTCATATCTCTGGGCTGTCAGACCAAGAAGTCAGTAGACGGATTGGTCTGTCAACAGGAGCCATGAACTCGATCAACAAGAGCATTTGCAGATGTCATGACCTATGCAGAAGGACCAAGCTACATGTCTTCAAAGCCTTGATACACTACCAGTTTTGAAGTGAAACCTGGATGCTGCCTAGTGCCTTGGAGTCTCGTCTTGATGCCTTTTTGTAACAAGACTCTTCTCTGGATCATGTGGTACAGTCGGCAGAACCATGTGTCCAACCGACGGCTACACCGTGAGACTGGCATAGGACTTGTTACTTGCATAATCCGGGATCACCAACTCAGGGTATATGGGCACCTAGCTCGTTTCTCTGTGGATGACCCTGCCCATCAGTTTGTCTTTTTACGAGACAATCCTGGGTGGAGGAGGCCTGTGGGACGACCCAGGAGGTCATGGCTTGGACAGCTCGACGAGACTTGTCGGGAGGAGTTAGGAGGAGGAGGAGTCAGGCCGAGGGCCTGCCTGGAGACTCTGGAGGCTGGAAGCGAAGTGTGGATGTGGCCATGCGTCCCCGTCGGCGTTAGCCCTTGATGATGATGATGATGATTATATTTGTTTCTCAGCGTGCGTGTGTGTGTGTGTGTGAATGTGCGCGAGTGAGAATGTGAGTCTACAAATTCATATAAATATGTGCGTATATATAGTTCACAACGTGCCCTGCGAGACACAGTCATGCACCTTTTGTACTTTTCTGCAAAATTGTTTGTCGTCCGCTGGACGTAATAAATTTATCAAATCAAAGGCCTCTCCCTCCCCCTCTCTCTCTTTCGCTTTTAGTGTCATCTCCCTTATGCCAAACAGTGATTTAGCGATCCCATCGTCCTCGCAGCGGGGGGACTTCTCTGTGCCCCGCCCCCCCCCCCTGCCTCCCCATTCCACCTCCCTCCCCCCTTAGCCGTCTGTCCTTCAACCTTCTCTCCTTCATTCCCTCCTCCCCTTACGCGTCTGATTCCCCCTTCTTCCACCCCTTTCTTCTCCTTCCTCCCTCTTTCCTTCTTTACTCAACCCCCCCCTTACACAGCTATCTCCCCCTCCATCCTTCCTTCCCTTCCCCCCTCCCCCCTCACGCGTCTGATCCTCCTCCTCCCCCTCTCCTTATTACTGACTCTCTTCTCCTTCATTCCTCATCTCCCCAGGAAGAGGAAAAGGGAGACGGGAGAAGGGAAATTAATGTCAAAAGCACACGACATCAAAGGAAAGACGGCCAGACGAGGAGAGAACTGATGGGGAGAGCAAGAGAAAATTGACGATAATGAAGTTCTTGATTCTGATGAGGAATTTTCTTTTTTCTGTCTCCCTCTTACTGGGGAGGATGGCGTTGTGTGAGAAGATATCTATGGGCGGTTCATGGAGAGAGAGAGAGATAGAGAGAGAGATAGATAGAGAGAGAGAGAGAGGGAAAGAGAGAGAGAGAGAGAGAGAGTCAGTGAGTTAGTGAGTTATATATATATATATATATATATATATATATATATATATATATATATATATATATATATATATATATAACCATACACATAGGCATATGAAAAATAAAACAATCCAAAAAACACTAGATCAGATAAACACACAAACAAGTAAACAAATAAATGACCTGAGAATCGAATCGCCTCCCGGAGGAAAGCAGGTCACTTATTGGTCACGAGAAGGCACCCAATCAGGGCAATCTACGACGCATTGACTTGATATAAAAGCAATTTTCTTCGGCACAGAAGGCAGAGCTCGTGCAGGATCTTCGGAGCAGCGATCAAATGTTTTTTTTTCATTTTCTGTTTTTTTTTATATATGTTTAGAGAGTTTTTTTTCTGTTTTTATTGCTTAGATTTGTGTTTGTGAGGGAGGGCGTGTAGGTATGAGTGAGTGTGTGTTTGTGTGTGTGTGTGTGTGTGTGTGTGTGTGTGTAAGTTGTGTGTGTGTGTGTGTGTGTGTGTATGTGTGGTGTGCGCGCGCGTGTGTGTATGTTTGTATGTGTGTGATTTTGTACCTAAGTATATGTGTCTTTTTGAATATACAATTCAGCTATTGAATTTCAGGAATAGAAATGAAAAAAAAAGAAACCGGAACAGGCAAGAATACACACAAAAAGATACGAGCAGAAAGGAATAAGAGGTATAAATAGGAATAAAAATGTGGAGAAGGAGGCACAAAGATTAAAATGCATGGGAAATAAAGACCAAGAGAAAGAAGGGAAGGATGAAAAAAACATAGAAATTGGAGCACTGCAATTGCTATATAAAGAGAAAAGGGGACGGAAAAGAGGATTGGTAAAAAAATATTAAAGTTCATGAAAGGACGTTATGAAAACAAACAAAAAGATAAGAACTGAGTTTGGGGAGGGCAGTTGAAGAGAAATATATATATATTATATATATATATATATATATATATATATATATATATATATATATATATATAGAGAGAGAGAGAGAGAGAGAGAGAGAGAGAGAGAGAGAGAGAGAAAGAGAGAGTGAGAGAAAGAGGGGGTCGATAGACGAGAGAGAGAGAGAGAGAAAGAGGGGGGGGCGATAGACGAGGGAGAGTGAGAGAGAGAGAGAGAGAGAGAGAAGAGAGAGAGAGAGAGAGAGAGAGAGAGAGAGAGAAGAGAGAGAGAGAGAGAGAGAGAGATTTGTAAGGGATAAATGAATAAACAACTAAGTGATTAAACAAACACAA
>NC_051395.1:45180648-45188148 GCF_015228065.2 Penaeus monodon | reverse complement strand
GGAAGAGTTGGAGAATGTGAAAACCATGACCTACTATTTGGGATATACTTGTTCCCTGATTTCTCTCTCTCTCTCTCTCTTTCATCCACACACATAATTACACACACACACACACACACACCATTCATATATAGTATACTGTACACGTTTGTTTATAACATTCAATAATTCTCTATGAAATCTGGTGTAAGATCTTGGAATTAGATTTATGCTGTGTTTCTAACAAGGAATGCTTTATCAGGTCTTGGTGGTGGCGTTTAGTTCCTGTAACCACAAGTAAATAACAAAAATGAAAGAAAGAAAGAGGAGAATGAAGAGGAGTAGAAAAAGAATGAGGAGGCGGAGGATGAAGAAGAAGAAGAAAAAGAAAGTGGAAAAGGAAAAGGGATAAAGAAGATACGAAGAAAAGGTATATTATAAAAAATAAGACAATAAAAGAAATAGATATAGACATAGGTAGATAATAATACAAATAGGAAAATTCATAGCAAACAAAACATGAAAAGAAATTAACTGAGTAAATAATGTCCTCTCTCTCTCTCTCTCTCTCTCTCTCTCTCGCGCGCGCGCGCGCGGGCACACACACACACACACATACATGTATATACAACACCGTTAAATTGCTTTGGAAGTTCTTGTGTAATATTCTCATCTAAAGTTTAGCTACGAAGCGTTAAGTACCTATGTATACAGAAACCTGACTCTTGAAGACAACTACCGTTTACGAAATTCACATGACTTTTACAGTTTATTGCCTTTTATTAATATTAAGATGATAATAATAATGATTAAAATAATGGTAGTAATGATACTGCAATTACTCTACTACTACTACTGCTGCTACTATTCCTAAACAACTACAACTACAGCAGCACCACAACTACTACTACAACTGTTACTTATACTGCTTTTAGTACTACTGCAACTGCTAATAATTTTAAAGTTACAACTATTACCAGTGATAACATCAATGATAATGATGTTGATAATACTAAGACTACTACTACTACTACCAATAACAATAATGATGATAACAATAATCAATAATAATAATAATAATAATAATAATAATAATAATAATACCATCACCAACAAGAACAATAATGATAAAAACAACAACAATGTTAGTAATAATAATAATAATAATAATAATAATAATAATTGCAGAATCGCCATTTGGTCGTGTGTGTCCGACCCGCTATTAATACAATAGTCTACGTTAAAACTCCGATTAATTATCATCAGATATATTTATCAATAATGGTCTCCCATTAGATCATCCATTCATTTACCATTTTCTTTAATCTAATTCAATTTTCATTATTCAATTACAAATGTGTATGTATAACTGCTCATGCTCATTATACAAGTTCATATGGTCATGTGTATATATATATTATTTTATTGTAAATATAATTATTTGCTTGTTGGTTATTATCTCTATATTTTAGAAAACTGTCATCAGGAGCGTACGTCCGTCCAGTCGTGGGCGTGAACGTCAACTCTCGCGCCCTTGAAAATCACTCCGGAAGTAGGTACGACCAAGAACGGCTCTGATTGGCTGAGGCTACACCGTTAAGCTGATTGGTCCACGCGTAATTCGGGGGTATATCTTTTAGAAATAAGATCAAGTGGAATGCAGTATTAAAAAATACAGTAAAATGTGGCAGTGAAAAGCACCTTCTGGGAAAATAAGAAAATAAAAAGATATGAATATGTTAGGAGAGTAAAATGAAAACTAAATACGAGAAAATATAATAACGACTGCTTAAATTAAAAGGAAAACGAAATGTAATTTTTAAAGCAGAACGGATGTTTGCCATTTTGAGCGGAATTCGTATATATCCGTAAAAGTAGATATGTTCGTATTTATGAATTAAGAGCAGGTGGACCTCAGGGTAAACTACAATAATGATGATGATGATATGATATGATGATGATCTAATTTCGTACGAGATAAATCCTGCATAAACTTACATGAAGGAGAATTTGTTTCTGCATAAAAGGATATGACAATACAAGAGTAATACCATGATAATATCGAGTATTTACAGTAACTAATAAATTTCTTACTCTGCTTGTTTGGCCCATATTACGGGCAAGAAGGGCATGAAGAATTGAGCTGGAATTTTAAAATGTCGGACGCTATTGTGTGAATTTCTGTCGGTAATTTTAAAGCATTTTACTGTTATATTATAGGTTCGATATCCATAACCACCAGTGCTGATTATAGCATTTCTTATTCGGAAGTAACACGTTCAGATTTCATTAGATACACCGCCAATATAACAATGAAAGAGAACGCAGGCGATTTAATTGTCTTTGAGGATATTGAAAATGACGGGAAATTGTGATGGTAGTGCTCGACACTTTTTGCGTGGCAGACATGCTCATCACCTAATGAATTAAGTAAACCGAAATCCATCATAGCAGCAGCTGATATGCAAACTGCGCATTAAAGGATCGTGGGTATACTCACCATTTGATAATCCCGTATATTCATACTCAAAATATGGAAACCTCTGTTTTTACTGTAAGGAGAGGGTGAAACGTATGGTATACGTTAGCTACATTTATATAATTTCGGGTATTGTTTGTGTATTAAGCAAAAATAAGAATCGCTCCTCCACAATATTTTATTCTAAGGGTGTCGCCCATACCTCCTTCAGATGGAAGAGAAAGCCCTGCCTGTCCCAATTCCTTTTGATGAGATAGTTCTACCGAGAGCGACTGAGGGTAAGAGTTTACAAAAAAAAAAAAAAAATGTTCATGGTGTGTTTATTAAAACAATAATTCAAAAACATATAGCACCTGAGATGACGATAACAAATGCTTCATAAGTGAAAATTTAAGATCTGGACACCATGTATAATGTCTAGTTACTGGTAAATTAGCGAATTATAGTGTTTAGCAAACAGCAGCAAAACCTAGCCAATGAAAACTTCAGACAATGACGTCAGTCGTTTCTGACCAATCATAATTCCTTTTTTTCGGAAAGCCCTGGCCTCGCCCACAAAAAATGTTCAGTGTGTGTTCTGGCCGCTGTTAGAATAAGTGTGCTTGTGAAAAAATATTATATTGAAAGCCGGCTGTGTTTTAGAAATCACGAAATACATCTGCCCCTGGAAATATTACCACGTTGAAGTCGACGTATTATGGTGAAGCATAATAACGGAGGCGCGACGATATGAGGTTTGTACAATTTAACTTGCCTATAACGAGAAAATCTACATATTTATTTCACAAAGGAAATTTTTTTTGTAATAAACAAATTCATGCAATAGAACCCCTTACTTCTAATAGGACAATAATACACGCAGTATTATTAAAAATTATTATCGATTTGGCTATTGCAAACAATCGCAGTTGAATGATTGGGTGTGCCGTCACCGCTCGCGATGAAATCAAGCTAAAAGCATTCGTAGTTACGTGGGACGGGCAATAATTTGAAGCTGCAAGGCGTGAAATACCTCCACGGCCTCCGAAGTATTTTGGGCTCAGGCAAACGTCAATAAATCCCGTCTTACATTTCAAAACAAGTATAAGAATTGGACTGTTACCATATTTGACGACAATTATTGCAAAGGTTACAAGCTCTTTTACTAAAATGTGTTAAAAGTTTGTTTTCTGAGAATAACATCCGCGTAGACTGCGTGTGCCGCAACGTAGCAGTCAATATCGGATTTTTTTTTATTTGCTTTGCTTTATACTACTATTTGTTAGAGCAGTCAATAAATAAAAATACCATTGCTATTTGAGAAACAATTAATGAAGCCTTATGCATAAATTTGATAGTCATCAGAAAACTTTCGAAACGCATTTTCATATTAAAAAGTTGCTTTTGTCCAACCATGAATTAATGCATTTGTATTGTGCGTCAATCAGGCAAAAAGTAAACCCGGATTTAACCGCAGAATTGTATAGGTGGAACATGGCTTCAGCCCAAGTAAAACCCGATTTAAAATTATATTAGTGTTTTTGTTCTGTTTTCCTGTGTGTAAATCATGCTAATTCCTCCCCAAAATACAGTGCGATGCCGACTCTTACACATTTTATCAACTTTGCCGTCGGGGAATACAAGTTCCGCCTCTCATCAGCGAGTCAAATGCGACGCAAAACAAAAGCATAACAGCGTTAAACTGCGAAGGAAGATTTAATTCCAAAAAGAATTGTGTCGAAAGTCGGAGGCTCGTTGAAACTGGAAATTTACCATACCACCACCACCAATAAAACAACAACGACAGTGGTAATAATAATGATAAAAAAAATAATATCGAGTCATGGTTAGTAATTGGCAAGGTTGATTATTCCTACATTGGGCTTGTTTTCTTGTACTTAAAATTTCAAGAATAAAAATCTGGCAAAATCCACCATTTACATCATCATTAAAGTATATGTGAGTGAGTGAAACCACTTACCCGAAATGCGTTTATTTTAATCCTCTGCTTGCGTAGACCAGGGTTCTTAACCAGAACTCCATGAATGGGTTTCAGAGGGTCCGTGATGATCAGATGTAAAATAACATTATTATTACTATTATTATTATTATTATTATTATTATTATTATTATTATTATTATTATTATTATTATTATTATTATTATTATATTTTTTAGATTGTTTACTTCAAAGTTCAATAATACGCATGTATCGCCCAATTCAATCGATAAGTACATTATACACGTTGCTTGCAAGGTTGTGTTTATGTGAATATTTCTGTGGAAGGGGTTAGTCCATAGCTTTCCTGAGATTCTTAAAGGGGTCCGTGATTCTAAAAGGTTAAGAGCCACTGGTTTAAACTATCAAGTATTACCTTAATATGTTCACGTTAATGCACAACACCCATGAGATAGTGTGTAATAATGTGAACATACCGATGCGTGTGTTACAAATGGATATTGAAAATAACAAAACATGTAATAAGCGTATTTTCGGGATATTGGTCCGAGAATGCTTTTGGACGCACGCACACCCCCCCATTTCCCGTTTTCTATCAGAAAAGTCTTCCAAAACAGTGAGTTCTCTCCGGTCTAATATAGGGACAAAACTACGAACTACTGCCAAAGTGCTTGCGAGAATCATTACGAGATCAGATAGGAACGGAGAAACTAACACTGAGAATTAAACGAAGAGAAAGAATGAGAGCAATATGAATTAGGCACTGGGCGTAGGCACCTTAAAACGAAGAAATGGCGGTGGGCAGGTTTTATAATGTAAAAGACAGGACAGCAGGTGGACAAAGAAGGTGCCAGGTAGGGGAATAGCCGACACAAGGAGGCCAAAGGTAAGACCAGTGACAAGAAGCCGTGATGAAATAATGAAATTTCGGGACCAAAATTGGAAACAGAGAGCTCAAGATTGGAAAAAGATTGGGAGAGGCCTACGCACAGCGGGAGGAGGAGGAGGAGGAAAAAAGGAAGAAAAGGAAGACGACGATGAAGAAGAAAAAGAAGTCGAAGACGATGACGAAGAAAACGAGGACGAAAACGATGACGAGGACGAAGAAAAAGAAGATGACGAAGACGAAGCAGAAGACGAAGACGAATGATGAGAATCATAGTGGTGATGATAATGATAATGGTGATCATGATACACAAACAATTTCTGCTTTCACATACATATATAATCATCTCAACCAAATGAAAATACGAAATATAAGATTAAAACCCTACCAGGATTTAACAGGAATAATATGGCTTGACAAACTCCCCGATCGTGTTTATCGTTACAGAAACCCCACTGGAGCATAATTACCTTCAACGCAAAGGGAAAGATTGCATGGTATTTGCAACCTTTGTATTAACACTTATGCAACGTTTGCTCAAGCGTATAACAACAGAATTACGATTCCAGTGTCACTGGTATGGGTAACTGGGAAACAGGTGAAGGTAGAACAATTGTCTCGAAGAATATCGTGTAAAGTGAACAAAGGAATGAATGCACATTTACACATCCACTCGAATGTTGTGCTGTGTTGTGTTCTGTGTATTTTTCTGCTATTTATTCAGTTCACTCGTGTGCTGTGTTTCGTTTCGTTTTTTTATTGATTGATTTATTAAGTTCAGTTAATTAGTGATTTTAGTAAATTGTTTGTTTATTTTTTTATGTTTCATTGAGATTTCATGTACATTACATTGAGGGATGTCACTATTACCATACACTTTTTTGTCATTATATTTATCTTAAATATATATTGCTGTTGTTGATTTTGTTGTTTTTATTATTATTATTATTATTATTATTATTATTATTATTATTATTATTATTATTATTATTATTATTATTATTATTATTATGATCATCATCATCATCACAATTGTTATTATGGTTGTTTTGCTATTATTACTATTTGATATTATGCTAGTATTATTATTTCATGGTCATATTAAAGAAATTGCATGTACGTACACACGCACACGCACACGCACACGCACACACGCACAAGCACACACGCACACACACACACACACACGCACACACACACGCACGCACGCACGCATGTACGCACGCACGCACGCACGCACGCACGCACGCACGCACGCACGCACACACACACACACACACACACACACACACACACACACACACACACACACACACACACACTTCTCCCTTTCCCCTCATACGCACACACCCAACTCCTTCATGTACACACACGCACACGCACAAACACACATACATATGCATGACGTATATCGCAGAATGCAAACGCAAATTTCGCTCAGCAAACAGCAAGCAAGGTCAGCCGGGAAATAAACTACTCATATTTGACCCGTAGCCTCGCACCTTACCTCCCCCCCCCCCAAACATAAAAAAAAGTATGATTTTTATTTGCTTGAATCTGAAATAAATTTCCCAGTCCTCGCAGTCCGGTGAGGTTGGGGGGGGGTGATGGAAGGGAGGAGGAGGGGGGGGATGTTGGGTCCAATATATCATAGTGTGCGAGGTCGGTGGTGTTCCCTCCCCCTCCCCCCTTCCCTTACCGGTGAAACTCCCTTTTCCCGTTAAAAATCTCCCCCCCCCTTCCTCCCTCGGCGAACCTAACTACGTAACTGCCCCCTTTTTTCTTTAAACCTACCCCCCTCCTCACATCCCCCCCAACCCCACCTCACCCCTCCTTCGTTCCTATCCCCTTTTATCTCCTCCCCTCCCATTACCCACCCCTTGATCTCCCATTCCCCCCCCCCCCTCCCCTCCCATTCCCCCCTCCCCTCCCATTACAATTACCCCCATTACTTCCCGCCAGAAAACAAGACACTACATCGTTATTATCATTATTATTGTTATTACCATTATTATTGTTATTATCATTATCATTACTATTACTATAATTACTATTAATTATTATAATTATTATTATTATTATTATTATCATTATTTTATACAAAAGTTTCCTTAGATCTGCTAATTAAAATCAAACACCGAGTCACTACCAGCGACCTCGGGTGATTGAAGTTTGAGGCAATGGAACATCCACAAATCAAAACATCCAGTCAAATCA